>NC_052312.1:2883949-2913949 GCF_016432855.1 Salvelinus namaycush | reverse complement strand
TCATACTATGCTGGCTTGCAAAGTGCTGTGTAATTCCTATTGGAATCCAGCCAGAGTTAGAATATACAACAAGTCTAATTGTTAGTCATCTGCAACCCGCATTCAGAATGTTTGCCAGGGTCGGGAAGATCAAAAACTGAGACGACCTCAATCATCTCAACTTGAACAACCATCTCAGTAACGGGTCCAATAAATAAAATGATTAACAGATTGGATTAGTTTAGAAAACTGCATGTTATTTATATTCCTGTAGCATAAAATGATTCAAACAATCAATGGACATGCAAAAACACAGATATTACAGTAAAACAAACAATTCTGAAAATCTCCCTGCAATAGAGCATGCTGGGAAATATTATATATGGTTTTATGTAGAACCCTTCTTGACTTCCAAAGAATCATCAAGAATCATCAAGAATTGTATTGCCTTACAAAAGAACTCTCGTCTTCCAAAAATGTCAAAATGGTTCTTGGTAGAACCCTATCCCTCTGTAAAGAACCCTTTTAAAACTCTTCTAGAACCCTTTTAGAACTGTTCTAGAACCCGTTTAGAACTCTTCTAGAACCCTTTTAAAACCCTTTTAGAACCCTTTTTTTCTGAGAGTGTACCTGTGAAGCTTCTTGTCATTGACGTGGAGCATGTGTGGTCTCCGAGGCAACCCGCCAGTCATGGGGGCCTCCATGCAGCGTCTCAGCAGTCCTACCATCTTCTGGATGGTCTCCAGGGCCCCCTTCCCATCTCCACCCGCCGCCTCGCCCCCGCCCAGCGACCCCGCCCAGCCACCGGCCAGCACGTCAAAGCCCAGGGGCAGGCCAGAGGCATCAGTCACCATCAGAACACTCTCTCCATCACTACTTACTACAGAGGGAGAGAGAGAAGAGGGGAGGAAGGGTGGGAGAGACAGACAGACAAAGACAAAGTTGGTTAGATAGGGGCAATTCTATGGTAATGGGTTACGCTGAGAATCAGATTTTTAATTTTTTAATTTTTTGTTTGTTTGGCATAGGCCTAAAGAGTCTCAGCGTAATTCCGTTATCATGGAATTGACTGTAGGTATGGCGTTTTGGTATTATAGCGTTTTGGATAACAGCTTCAAGAGGCAAGAATCAAATACTCTGTGTGCTACAGTAGATCATGCAGGCTAAAGGTTTTACTCACGAAGCTCGGAGGGGTCTACTCCAGCCTGTTCTAGCCGTGGAATAGCTGCAGGGGAAGGTGCAGCGCAATCCAGCAGGTGCAGTATCCAGTACGGTGAGCGGTCCATGTGGTATCGGGGAAAATCGTACCCCCAGAAATCACTATGTGGTTCTTTGCGCCCCCTACGGGTGGTCTGGAAGCAGCGATACCACTGTGCCATAGCCTCCGAGAACTCAATCATCCGGTCCCGGTAACCTGACACTAACTCCATCTGAAAATGAGCAAGACGTAGGTCGGTCGAAAAGACTCAGAGAGAGGAGAGGTAGACCGAAAGAGCACTAGGCATAATATGGAGGAAATGTAAGGGACGTTGTCAACCACAGACAAGCGCTACAGATAGTGAAAACCTACATATTATTCCACCATCATTCTATGCTATTGATCAACTTCCATCAATATAATTTGCTTTACCTTGAGTAGGGCTATATTTTTCGCTTAATTCTGTTTTTTCTTTGGTTGGAAAAGGCCTTCTTTCACTTGTAGCCAAGGTTGCTTTGAGGAATTTGAAAAATGAAAATAAACATGCGACAAAATATGTTGTTTTTCGAAAGCAAATGCGTCATTGTTTTACGCGATGATGATTCCAAAAAAGAACACCATTTGTCCCGCAAAAAATGCTCAGTTTATTTTTATTTCTCTATCCTACAGCAAATATTTTAATGATCGAACAATCCATTTGATTACAAAACATTTCGTCTCTCCTCAAAACAATCTTTACGTCAGGCCTTATCAAACATGATCAATTAATCAATATTTTCTACTAAGCGCTATTAAATAAATCACCGCTAGTTGGTGGTGTTGTACTAGATTTCTGCACAAGCGGTAATGTGATTTAGGGTTGTGACACTGGAGGAGCACAGATACTTTTCGTAACAGGTTAGGAGAGTATTTTAGCTAACCCTTAACCTTTTCATAAGTCTCCTAACCTGCCACGTTAATTACCCTAACCTTAACCTAATTCTCCTAACCTGCCACGTTAATTACCCTAAACCTTTTCATAAGTCTCCTAACCTGCCACGTTAATTACCCTAACCTTTTCATAAGTCTCCTAACCTGCCACGTTAATTACCCTAACCTTAACCTAGTTCTCCTAACCTGCCATGTTAATTACCCTAAACCTTTTCATAACCTTAACCTAATTATCCTAACCTGCCACGTTAATTACCCTAACCCTTTTCATAACCTTAACCTAAGTCTCCTAACCTGCCACGTTAATTACCCTAACCTTAACCTAATTCTCCTAACCTGCAACGTTAATTACCCTAACCTTAACCTAATTATCCTAACCTGCCACGTTAATTACCCTAACCCTTTTCATAACCTTAACCTAATTCTCCTAACCTGCCACGTTAATTACCCTAAACCTTTTCATAAGTCTCCTAACCTGCCATGTTAATTATCCTAAACCTTTTCATAACCTTAACCTAAATCTCCTAACCTGCCACGTTAATTACCCTAACCTTAACCTAATTCTCCTAACCTGCAACGTTAATTACCCTAACCTTAACCTAATTCTCCTAACCTGCAACGTTAATTACCCTAACCTTAACCTAATTATCCTAACCTGCCACGTCAATTACCCTAACCTTAACCTAATTCTCCTAACCTGCCACGTTAATTACCCTAACCTTTTCATAAGTCTCCTAACCTGCCATGTTAATTACCCTAACCCTTTTCATAACCTTAACCTAATTATCCTAACCTGCCACGTTAATTATCCTAACCTTAACCTAAGTCTCCTAACCTGCCACGTTAATTACCCTAACCTTAACCTAATTCTCCTAACCTGCCACGTTAATTACCCTAACCTTAACCTAAATCTCCTAACCTGCCACGTTAATTACCCTAACCTTAACCTAATTCTCCTAACCTGCCATATTAATTACCCTAACCTTAACCTAATTATCCTAACCTGCCACGTTAATTACCCTAACCCTTTTCATAACCTTAACCTAAGTCTCCTAACCTGCCACGTTAATTACCCTAACCTTAACCTAATTCTCCTAACCTGCCACGTCAATTATCCTAACCTTAACCTAATTCTCCTAACCTGCCATGTTAATTACCCTAATCTTAACCTAATTCTCCTAACCTGCCACGTCAATTATCCTAACCTTAACCTAAGTCTCCTAACCTGCCATGTTAATTACCCTAACCTTTTCATAAGTCTCCTAACCTGCCATGTTAATTATCCTAAACCTTTTCATAACCTTAACCTAAATCTCCTAACTTGCAACGTTAATTACCCTAACCTTAACCTAATTCTCCTAACTTGCAACGTTAATTACCCTAACCTTAACCTAATTATCCTAACCTGCCACGTTAATTACCCTAACCCTTTTCATAACCTTAACCTAATTCTCCTAACCTGCCACGTTAATTACCCTAAACCTTTTCATAAGTCTCCTAACCTGCCACGTTAATTACCCTAAACCTTTTCATAACCTTAACCTAATTATCCTAACCTGCCACGTTAATTACCCTAACCCTTTTCATAACCTTAACCTAAGTCTCCTAACCTGCCACGTTAATTACCCTAACCTTAACCTAATTCTCCTAACCTGCAACGTTAATTACCCTAACCTTAACCTAATTATCCTAACCTGCAACGTTAATTACCCTAACCTTAACCATAGTCTCCTAACCTGCCACGTTAATTACCCTAACCTTAACCTAATTATCCTAACCTTAACCTAAGTCTCCTAACCTGCCACGTCAATTATCCTAACCTTAACCTAATTCTCCTAACCTGCCACGTCAATTATCCTAACCTTAACCTAAGTCTCCTAACCTGCCACGTCAATTATCCTAACCTTAACCTAAGTCTCCTAACCTGCCACGTTAATTACCCTAACCTTTTCATAAGTCTCCTAACCTGCCATGTTAATTACCCTAACCCTTTTCATAACCTTAACCTAATTCTCCTAACCTGCCACGTTAATTACCCTAACCCTTTTCATAACCTTAACCTAAGTCTCCTAACCTGCCACGTTAATTACCCTAACCTTAACCTAATTCTCCTAACCTGCCATGTTAATTACCCTAACCTTAACCTAAATCTCCTAACCTGCCACGTTAATTACCCTAACCTTAACCTAATTCTCCTAACCTGCCATGTTAATTACCCTAACCTTAACCTAATTATCCTAACCTGCCACGTTAATTACCCTAACCCTTTTCATAACCTTAACCTAAGTCTCCTAACCTGCCACGTTACACCAATTTAACCTCATTCTCCTAACCTGCCACGTCAATTATCCTAACCTTAACCTAAGTCTCCTAACCTGCCATGTTAATTACCCTAACCTTTTCATAAGTCTCCTAACCTGCCATGTTAATTATCCTAAACCTTTTCATAACCTTAACCTAAGTCTCCTAACCTGCCACGTTAATTACCCTAACCTTAACCTAATTCTCCTAACCTGCAAAGTTAATTACCCTAACCTTAACCTAAATCTCCTAACCTGCCACGTTAATTACCCTAACCCTTTTCATAACCTTAACCTAAGTCTCCTAACCTGCCACGTTAATTACCCTAACCTTAACCTAATTCTCCTAACCTGCCACGTTAATTACCCTAAATCTTTTCATAAGTCTCCTAACCTGCCACGTTAATTACTCTAACCCTTTTCATAACCTTAACCTAAGTCTCCTAACCTGCCACGTTAATTACCCTAACCTTAACCTAATTATCCTAACCTGCCACGTCAATTATCCTAACCTTAACCTAATTCTCCTAACCTGCCATGTTAATTACCCTAATCTTAACCTAATTCTCCTAACCTGCCACGTCAATTATCCTAACCTTAACCTAAGTCTCCTAACCTGCCATGTTAATTACCCTAACCTTTTCATAAGTCTCCTAACCTGCCATGTTAATTATCCTAACCTTAACCTAATTCTCCTAACCTGCAACGTTAATTACCCTAACCTTAACCATAGTCTCCTAACCTGCCACGTTAATTACCCTAACCTTAACCTAATTCTCCTAACCTGCCACGTTAATTACCCTAACCTTAACCTAATTCTCCTAACCTGCCACGTTAATTACACTAACCTTAACCTAATTCTCCTAACCTGCCACGTTAATTCTCCTAACCTGCCACATTAATTATCCTAACCTTAACCTAATTCTCCCAACCTGCCACGTTAATTACCCTAACCTTAACCTAATTATCCTAACCTTAACCTAAGTCTCCTAACCTGCCACGTCAATTATCCTAACCTTAACCTAATTCTCCTAACCTGCCATGTTAATTACCCTAATCTTAACCTAATTCTCCTAACCTGCCACGTTAATTACCCTAACCTTTTCATAAGTCTCCTAACCTGCCATGTTAATTACCCTAATCTTAACCTAATTCTCCTAACCTGCCACGTCAATTATCCTAACCTTAACCTAATTCTCCTAACCTGCCACGTTAATTACCCTAACCTTAACCTAATTCTCCTAACCTGCCACGTTAATTATCCTAACCTTAACCTAATTATCCTAACCTTAACCTAATTCTCCTAACCTGCCACGTCAATTATCCTAACCTTAACCTAAGTCTCCTAACCTGCCACGTTAATTACCCTAACCTTAACCTAATTCTCCTAACCTGCCACGTTAATTACCCTAACCTTAACCTAATTCTCCTAACCTGCCACGTTAATTACCCTAACCTTAACCTAATTCTCCTAACCTGCCACATTATTCTAACCTTAACCTAATTCTCCTAACATGCCACGTTAATTACACTAACCTTAACCTAATTCTCCTAACCTGCCACGTTAATTCTCCTAACCTGCCACATTAATTATCCTAACCTTAACCTAATTCTCCTAACCTGCCACGTAAATTATCCTAACCAGCTACAAAAAGTCCCTTCCAGTCGTAGCTGTACTAGCTGTAGTCAGAACCGTGATTCAGGGATACAGATTTGAGGGATTAATTCGTTTGACACAAACACTGATGCTGCTGTTTTTATTAAGCAAAATAAAACATAAAATGTGGATGGAGTCTTTGGCCACAATTGTTTCATATAGCATAAAAAAAAACATTATGTTAGGACCAAAACAGTGGCATTGTTGGTGAATGTGGTTATGACTGGCCGCTGGGCTCGTCAGACACGGGCCGGATGGCGATCAGCGCTTGGACCAGGAACTCCCTGTGGGCAGGGTTAATGGTCATGTGTCGCTGCACAGCCCAGCGGAGGATGTCCACCTTACGCCTCAGACTCTCACACTCCCTCAGCTGGGCTAGTTGCCAGATCAGCCTCTCCCTCTCATCTCTCGCCACCTCACTTTCCTCCTCCTTTACAGGAGGGGGGCAGCGGAACAGGGGGGGCTCGGCGATGTCATGGCAACAGAGCAGGAAGAGGCAGTCCTTGGAGGCGCAGAGAGAGCGGGCGGTGCGGGGCACCTGAGGGAGAGAGAAAGAGGACAGATACAGTAGTTGAGAGTAAAGATGAGAGTACAAAGATGAAAGTACCAAATAATAGGTCTTCCTCTTTGGTATTATGGCATTCACACAGTTTGTGCATGCTGCCACCTACTGTGTAGGAGTGTATGGTCGATCACGTTACATTTTGTCATAAAAAAAATATTTAAAAAAAAACGAACTCTCCACTATTTCATTTTTATTTATTTTTTAATCACCCCATTCCACTTATTTGACCCTAACTGATCTTACACCAGGCTGGGAGGACGGGAGGCTGGGAGGACGGGAGGCTGGGAGGACGGGAGGCTGGGAGGACGGGAGGCTGGGAGGACAGGCCTCTTTCGTTCAACACACCATGTAACTCTTCTGCAGTAAAACCTCGTACACCCAAGTACTTCTCTACAGCTGGCACCACAACATATAGTTTCTGTACTTCTCTACAGCTGGCACCACAACATATAGTTTCTGTACTTCTCTACAGCTGGCACCACAACATATAGTTTCTGTACTTCTCTACAGCTGGCACCACAACATATAGTTTCTGTACTTCTCTACAGCTGGCACCACAACATATAGTTTCTGTACTTCTCTGCAGCTGGCACCACAACATATAGTTTCTGTACTTCTCTACAGCTGGCACCACAACATATAGTTTCTGTACTTCTCTACAGCTGGCACCACAACATATAGTTTCTGTACTTCTCTACAGCTGGCACCACAACATATAGTTTCTGTACTTCTCTACAGCTGGCACCACAACATATAGTTTCTGTACTTCTCTACAGCTGGCACCACAACATATAGTTTCTGTACTTCTCTACAGCTGGCACCACAACATATAGTTTCTGTACTTCTCTACAGCTGGCACCACAACATATAGTTTCTGTACTTCTCTACAGCTGGCACCACAACATATAGTTTCTGTACTTCTCTACAGCTGGCACCACAACATCTAGTTTCTGTACTTCTCTACAGCTGGCACCACAACATATAGTTTCTGTACTTCTCTACAGCTGGCACCACAACATATAGTTTCTGTACTTCTCTACAGCTGGCACCACAACATATAGTTTCTGTACTTCTCTACAGCTGGCACCACAACATATAGTTTCTGTACTTCTCTACAGCTGGCACCACAACATATAGTTTCTGTACTTCTCTACAGCTGGCACCACAACATATAGTTTCTGTACTTCTCTACAGCTGGCACCACAACATATAGTTTCTGTACTTCTCTACAGCTGGCACCACAACATATAGTTTCTGTACTTCTCTACAGCTGGCACCACAACATCTAGTTTCTGTACTTCTCTACAGCTGGCACCACAACATATAGTTTCTGTACTTCTCTACAGCTGGCACCACAACATATAGTTTCTGTACTTCTCTACAGCTGGCACCACAACATATAGTTTCTGTGCTTCTCTACAGCTGGCACCACAACATATAGTTTCTGTACTTCTCTACAGCTGGCACCACAACATATAGTTTCTGTACTTCTCTACAGCTGGCACCACAACATATAGTTTCTGTACTTCTCTACAGCTGGCACCACAACATATAGTTTCTGTACTTCTCTACAGCTGGCACCACAACATATAGTTTCTGTCATTTATGTTCCATTTCTGCGGTACAGTTGATATGCTAAGAATTAAGAAGCCAACCTTGCTGAAGTACAAATTAGTATAACTCTGTATTGGTCTAGGCCAACTACTCACCCTTGACCCATCATCCTCTACTCTCTTCACTGCCTCAGCATATGTGACCTTCTGTTCTACTCTGACCCTGCCAACCTCAACCTGTCTCTCTCGCACCGGGCACTTCTGATACCCAGCAACATGGGTATCCCCACAATTGACACACACTGTTTTTTTCCACCCGATACTACACATTCCTTTGTCCCATGCCCTCCTGCACACTTCTCACATCTTGGAATCTCCCTCCTACACACTGCTGCAACATGACCATGAGCTTGGTATCTGAAACACCTCAATGGGTTCGGCACAAAAGCTCTCATGGGATAACTGATATATCCTAACATGACTTTGTCAAGTAAATACTCTGCTTCAAAACTCAAAAGGACAGACGGTGTCTTCTCAGTTTCACTATGCTCGCCAAACGGCGGGTGTCACAGACACAGGGAATCTTCAACTTTAGTTGCTCCACCTCAACACTTAACACCACACCAGTAATCACTCCTTTCAAAGGCGCCCTGCTCGGGTTTTGTCCCGAGGCCTGTGATGTGAAGCGCCCGCTCCCTCTGGGCCTAAGAAACAGCAAGTCCACTTCGAGCTACCTTCACCGATTTAAACAGTACCCACATTATTTTCTCCCCAGCCTGAGACTACATATGGGTCAGTCAAAATGTAGGGATTCACTTTCTACAAAAGTTTCACTCCCACTGGGCAAGAATCATCCTTTGCATGACCATAGGGGAGAGGCTGGGACTCTGAGGTCTTCTCCACACCTGCCACTGTGACAGGTTAAAGGAAATACTAATAGCCTGTTATACATTAAAAAGTATTAGTAAGTTCATAGTATGTGAGGATCTTAAAACATCTAAGGTTAAGAAGATCATGCATTCAGTATTAGTTGATAGATTGATAACATTTATATAATTGTGTTAAAATCCGTCAAGCATACAAAGGGTACGAATTGTGAGAGGAATGTGTAAACGTTATGTTAATTACTTTATTTTGTCGTGGGTAAAAGTGTTAATCTGTGATCTACTAAATGCTCTTAATCTATGAGCCTGAGATCGATTGCTCTGGTCTCCACTCAAGTTCACGGAGAAATCGCGGTCTTTTTCTCATTGCACTAAAAGTTTCAGTGAGTAAACAACACCTATCACTCTCGTGATTCTTTCTCCCCTTTTCAGGGGTGTAACACCACCACAGGTACAGGTACAGGGAACTCATCCTCGTTCTTAATCAGGTTAAAGTTCTGAGACAGCAGAATACGGTTTGTACTTGGTGCCATTCTTCCTCAACACACATCTTCCCTCTGCACTGGGCTCTTCTCCTTCTTCCTCGCTGTCCATGACCACGTTTATCCATTCACCACGCTCATGCAGAGCCTTCATCCGCTGTATTGTTCGCAGATCACACACTGATGGCCTTTCTCCAATACCCAATATCTGTTCCTGAGCACAATTTACTATGTCTGGCTATCTCTGGCCTCTACTTGCCCCCAATTTACCATGTCTGGCTATCTCTGGCCTCTTCATGTTCTCAATTTACCATGTCTGGTTATCTCTGGCCTTTCCATGCTCACAATTTACTAGTCTGGCTATCTCTGGCCTCTCCATGCTCGCAATTTACTAGTCTGGCTATCTCTGGCCTCTCCATGCTCACAATTTATTAGTCTGGCTATCTCTGGCCTCTCCATGCTCACAATTTACTAGTCTGGCTATCTCTGGCCTCTCCATGCTCACAATTTACTAGTCTGGCTATCTCTGGTCTCTCCTTGCTCCCAATTTACCATGTCTGGCTATCTCTGGCCTCTCCATGCTCACAATTTACTAGTCTGGCTATCTCTGGCCTCTCCATGCTCACAATTTACTAGTCTTGCTATCTCTGGCCTCTCCTTGCTCCCAATTTACCATGTCTGGCTATCTCTGGACTCACCATGCTCACAATTTACCATGTCTGGCTATCTCTGGCCTCACCATGCTCACAATTTACTAGTCTGGCTATCTCTGGCCTCACCATGCTCGCAAAATGTGAGATACTCTGCATCTAAAAGCAGTGTCCGTCCCTCTCCTCCTGTCGCAGTGCCCGATGGTCAATCCCAAACATAGGTTTATAGCTAGCTAGATACAGTTGAAGTCGGAAGTTTACATACACCTTAGCCAAATACATTTAAACTCAGTTTTTCATAATTCCTGACTTTTAATCCTAGTAAAAATTCCCTGTTTTAGGTCAGTTAGGATCACCACTTTATTTTAAGAATGTAAAAGATCAGAATAATAGTAGAGAGAAGAATTTATTTCAGCTTTTATTTCTTTCATCACATTCCCAGTGGGTCAGAAGTTTACATACACTCAATTAGTATTTGGTAGCATTGTTTAACTTGGTCAAACGTTTTGAGTAGCCTTCCACAAGCTTCCCACAATAAGTTGGGTGAATTTTGGCCCATTCCTCCTGACAGAGCTGGTGTAACTGAGTCAGGTTTGTAGGCCTCCTTGCTCGCACACACTTTTTCAGTTCTGCCCACAAATTTTCTATGGGTTTGAGGTCAGGGCTTTGTGGTGGCCACTCCAATACCTTGACTTTGTTGTCCTTAAGCCATTTTGCCACAACTTTGGAAGTATGCTTGGGGTCATTGTCCATTTGGAAGACCCATTTGCGACCAAGCTTTAACTTCCTGGCTGATGTCTTGAGATGTTGCTTCAATATATCCACATACTGTTCCTTCCTCATGATGCCATCTATTTTGTGAAGTGCACCAGTCCCTCCTGCAGCAAAGCTCCCCCACAACATGATGCTGCTACCCCCGTGCTTCACGGTTGGGATGGTGTTCTTCGGCTTGCAACAGGTACAAAAGTATAGATACTTTTGTACCGGTTTCCTCCAGCATCTTCACAAGGTCCTTTGCTGTTGTTCTGGGATTGATTTGCACTTTTTGCACCAAAGTACATTCATCTCCAGGAGACAGAACGCGTCTCCTTCCTGAGCGGTATGACGGCTGCGTGGTCCCATGGTGTTTATACTTGCGTACTATTGTTTGTACAGATGAACGTGGTACCTTCAAGCGTTTGGAAATTGCTCTCAAGGATGAACCAGACTTGTGGAGGTCTACAATTTTTCTGAGGTCTTGGCTGATTTCTTTTGATTTTCCCATGATATCAAGCAAAGAGGCACTGAGTTTGAAGGTAGGCCTTGAAATACATCCACAGGTACACCTCCAATTGACTCAAATGATGTCAATTAACCTATCAGAAGCTTCTAAAGCTATGACATAATTTTCTGGAGTTTTCCAAGCTGTTTAAAGGCACAGTCAACTTAGTGTATGTAAACTTTTGACCCACTGGAATTGTGATACAGTGAATTATAAGTACAATTTTCTGTATGTAAACAATTGTTGGAAAAATGACTTGTGTCATCCACAAAGTAGATGTCCTAACCGACTTCTAACCATAGTTTGTTAACAAGACATTTGTGGAGTGGTTGAAAAACAAGTTTTAATGACTCCAACCTAAGTGTATGTAAACTTCCGACTTCAACTGTAATTATCCAATCAAACAGCTAGATAATTAACCAATGCAACAGCTAGATAATTAACCAATCCGACAGCGAGATAATTAACCAATCCAACAGCTAGATAATTAACCAAATCAACAGCTAGATAATTAACCAATCCGACAGCTAGATAATTAACCAATCAAATGTCCAGAGTGAGATTACAAAGAGTGCAGCCTTACCTTGATGTTCAGCTTGATGAACACAGCGCTTCCCTTGGAGCAGCCGGGCAGTCGTCGGCCTCCTCCACAGCCACAGCCCTGTACTTCCTTCACTCCAGACTCCCCTTGCAGCAGGGCAAGCGAGTGGTTCAGTCCACACCACACCTCCACTGGGGTCATGGACAGCACCACCTACAACAGGGGAGAGGGGGAATTGTTATCTGATGGATTTTGATATTATGGTGTTGGAAATGTAGTTTCAACTGGAAACTGAACAGTAAGGTGTATAAGAGAGGAAGCGCAGACACACACCTCGGTGGGTTCGCCGCGGTCGATCTTATCTCCTGTGCCAAGCTGTCCGTAGCGGTTGCTGCCCTGCATGAAGACGCGGCCACAATCATCCAGCAGGCACAAGTGGCTCAGTCCCAGAGAGCACTTCACCACCTAGCAGAGGTCAAAGGTAACTCCGTTGTAGGTTTGAATCCTGCATGCATGGACCATATATACCAATAGACCATATATACTAATATACTATATATACTAATATACTATATATACTAATATACTAAATATACTAAATATACTAATAGACCATATATACTATTAGACCATATATACTATATATACTAATAGACCATATATACTAATAGACTATATATACTAATAGACTATATATACTATATATACTAATAGACCATATATACTAATAGACCATATATACTAATAGACCATATATACTAATAGACCATATATACTAATAGACCATATATACTAATAGACCATATATACTAATAGACCATATATACTAATAGACCATATATACTAATAGACCATATATACTAATAGACTATATATACTAATAGACCATATATACTAATATACTATATATACTAAATATACTAATAGACCATATATACTAATAGACCATATATACTAATAGACCATATATACTAATAGACCATATATACTAATAGACTATATATACTAATAGACCATATATACTAATAGACCATATATACTAATAGACCATATATACTAATAGACCATATATACTAATAGACTATATATACTAATAGACTATATATACTAATAGACTATATATACTAATAGACCATATATACTAATATACCATATATACTAATAGACCATATATACTAATAGACTATATATACTAATAGACCATATATACTAATAGACCATATATACTAATAGACTATATATACTAATATACCATATATACTAATATACTATATATACTAATATACTATATATACTATATATACTAATATACCATATAACCTAATAGACCATATATACTAATAGACTATATATACTAATATACCATATATACTAATATACTATATATACTAATATACTATATATACTATATATACTAATATACCATATAACCTAATAGACCATATATACTAATATGCTATATATACTACACAAAGGTTATATCTAGAACCTAAAAAGGTTATTTTGCTGTCCCCATAGGATAACAAAAGGGTTCTACATGGAACCCAAAATACTTCTACATGGAACCCAAAAGGGTTCTACCTGGAACCCAAAAGACTTCTACATGGAACCCAAAAGGGTTCTACCTGGAATATCCTATGGCGACAGCTGAAGAACCCCTTTAGAACCATTTTCTCTAAGAGTGTACCTGTGGACAAAAGTGTGTTTGGTGGAAATGTGTCTCAGTACCTTGTAGGGCAGGGAGAGCGGCAGAGGGGTGTGGATGTCATGGGGGTCGTAATCCTGCTGGGTCCCAATGAACTGACGATACACACCAACGGAGTGCACCTCCAAATAGACTGAACCCTCACCTGAGAGAGAGAGAGAGGGTTATGACACATTTTTATACTAGCATGGATGGAAAACCGCAATGTAAGAAGCATTGTTGACTGCAGAAACTGTCATATACTGAACTCAACCTTCTTTTTAAAGGAGTTTTCACCCAAAATAAAGCTAACTGTGCTGTGATATTTACCTGTGAGGTAGAGGACACTGCTGTAGCTGGAATGGACCTGAGCGATGGGCAGGTGAGGCAGAGAGATGCTGATCTCCTTCAGAGCCAGCTGCACGGTGTAGGAACGAGGCGTGTTCAACTGGGTCTCATTCACAGACAGAGAATAGACCTTCCCAGTATCTGAGGGTGGAAAAGGAGAGATACAATTCAGAGAAATACAAGTTGTTTATTTACTGGCTTCATTTATGTGTCAGGGACCTTGTAAAACTATTTACAGTGCATACGGAAAGTATTCAGACCCCTTGACTTTTTCTACATTTTGTTACGTTACAGCGTTGTTCTAAAATTAAATTGATTACATAGGGGGGACTGGGAGACTAGTCAGGTTTAAAGAGGGGGGACTGGGAGACTAGTCAGGTTTAAAGAGGGGGGACTGGGAGACTAGTCAGGTTTAAAGAGGGGGGACTGGGAGACTAGTCGGGTTTAAAGAGGGGGGACTGGGAGAATAGTCAGGTTTAAATATGGGGGACTGGGAGACTAGTCAGGTTTAAATAGGGGGGACTGGGAGACTAGTCAGGTTTAAAGAGGGGGGACTGGGAGACTAGTCTGGTTTAAAGAGGGGGGACTGGGAGACTAGTCAGGTTTAAAGAGGGGGGACTGGGAGACTAGTCAGGTTTAAAGAGGGGGGACTGGGAGACTAGTCAGGTTTAAAGAGGGGGGACTGGGAGACTAGTCAGGTTTAAAGAGGGGGGACTGGGAGACTAGTCAGGTTTAAAGAGGGGGGACTGGGAGACTAGTCAGGTTTAAAGAGGGGGGACTGGGAGACTAGTCAGGTTTAAAGAGGGGGGACTGGGAGACTAGTCAGGTTTAAAGAGGGGGGACTGGGAGACTAGTCTGGATTAAATAGGGGGGACTGGGAGACTAGTCAGGTTTAAATAGGGGGGGCTGGGAGACTAGTCGGGTTTAAATAAGGGGGACTGGGAGACTAGTCAGGTTTAAAGAGGGGGGACTGGGAGACTAGTCTGGATTAAATAGGGGGGACTGGGAGACTAGTCAGGTTTAAATAGGGGGGGCTGGGAGACTAGTCGGGTTTAAATAGATCCTGGATGAAAAGCTGCTCCAGAGTGCTCAGGACCTCAGACTGGGGCGAAGGTTCACCTTCCAACAGAACAACGACCCTAAACACACAGCCAAGACAACGCAGGAGTGGCTTCGGGACAAGTCTCTGAATGTCCTTGAGTGGCCCAGCCAGAGACCAGACTTGAACCTGATCGAACATCTCTGGAGAGACCTGAAAATAGCTGTGCAGCAACGCTGCCAATCCAACCTGACAGAGCTTGAGAGGATCTGCAGAGAAGAATGGGAGAAACTCCCCAAATACAGGTGTGCCAAGCTTGTAGCGTCATACCCAAGAAGACTCAAGGTTGTAATCGCTGCCAAAGGTGCTTCAACAAAGTACTGAGTAAAGGGTCTGAATACTTATGAAAATGTGATATTTCAGCTTTTTATTTTTACACCAAAAATTGTGTAGATTGAGGGAGAAAAAACGATTTAATAAATTTTAGAATAAGGCTGTAACGTAACAAAATGTGGAAAAAGTCAAGGGGTCTGAATACTTTTCGAATGCACTATATATTTAAATAAAATGTAATTCATGATGTGCCATTCAGTGGTAAAACTCCCCCAAATCCATTTGAATTGAAAATCAACCAATCAGACCATCTGATGTTCAGAGACACTGACCAGTGAGCAGCAGCAGGACCCTGTTGACCTCGGAGCCGGTGATGCGGAGCTGTATGAAGGTCAGGGAGGGGTGAAAGGTCATCCGGAACACCCTCTGGCTGGTGTCCTGCTGGTACACTTCCACACAGTCACACCGCGGAGGGGTGAGACCCCCTCCGGCCGAGCTGGGGGCGCCGGGCCAGCTGGGGGGCACGGCTTCTGCACCACTGTTAGTACGGCTCACCAGGACGTATATGTACTGACGGAAGGAGTTGTCGCTACGAGGATCCACGGCAAACTATGAGTGGAGGAGCGAGAGGAACAGAGAGAGAGAGAGAGAGTGAGTGTGTGTGTGTGTGTGTGGGGGGGGTTATAAAGTGTTCAAGCTAAAGTTCAACTTCCTGTTGGGTGTCTCACCCAATGTGCTACCCTCCACCTTCTTTCCTCTTACTCTCTTAAATGCTAGTCCTACTATTTCAATACTAGCAATACTGGCTAGCTAAATAGCTTGAGAATTTGTCATGGCTTGTGAGAATACCTCCCTCTAACCTTTACCCCCCCCCCACCCTCCGCCCGACTCACATCTTTAGCATTTTGACACAGCACAGCGTGGCGTGCGGCCCTCCTCCAAGTCATGTGACCGCGGAGCGATGATGTCGCGGCGTTGCGCAGCAGGAAGACGGTGCCCTGGTAGTCAAACAGCAGGAGGTGGTCGCGGGTTGGCAGGGACCTTCTGTAGCCCAGTGCCAGGGGAGGAACAACGGCCAGGGACACAGAGGGACCCCCGGACCTGCACCACCTGGGAGTCCGGGACCACCCACTGCCCAAACGCTGCATCTGGAGGCCCTGGGAGTCTGTGGGGAGTAGAGAGAGGGTTATGGAATGTCTTGAGTGGGACTGATTCAATAGATCATTGTTATATTTTGTTGATTTGATCTCATGTCTCATTTTCTGTTTTCTCAGGAGACAGTGTTTTCATATGTGATGGTATCATTCGCAGCGGTCAAAGGATGATGAATACTGAACAAAAATATAAACCCAACATGCAAAGTGTTGGTCCCATGTTTCCTGAGCTGAAATAAAATATCCTAGAAATTTTCCATACGCACAAAAATGTATTTCGTTGAAATGTTGTGCACAAATTTGTTTACATCCCTGTTAATGAGCATTTCTCCTTTGTCAAGATAATCCATCCACCTGATAGGTGAAGAAGCTGATTAAACGGCATGATCATTACACAGGTGCACCTTGTGCTGGGAACAATAAACGGGCACTCTAAAAAGGGGCAGTTTTGTCACACAACACAATGCCACAGATGTCTCAAGTTGAGGGAACGTGCAATTGACATGCTCACGACAGGAATGTCCACCAGAGCTGTTGCCAGATAATTGAATGTTAATTTCTCTACCATAAGCCTCCTCCAACGTTCTTTTAGAGAATTTGGCAGTACTTCCAACCGGCCTCACAACCGCAGACCACATGTATGGTGGTGTTGTAGGCGAGCTGTTTGCTGATGTCAACGTTGTGAACAGAGTGCCCCATGGTGGCGGTGGGGTTATGGTATGGGCAGGGATAAGCTATGAACAATGAACACAATTGCATTTTATCTATGGTAATTTGAATGCACAGAGATACTGTGACGAGATCCTGAGGCCCGTTGTCGTGCCATTCATCCACCGCCATCACCTCATGTTTCAGCATGATAATGCACGGCTCCATGTCGCTAGGATCTGTACACAATTCCTGGAAGCTGAACATGTCCCAGTTCTTCCATGGCCTGCATACTCACCAGACATGTCACCCATTGAGTATGTTTGGGATGCTCTGGATCGACATGTACGACAGCGTGCTCCAGTTCCCACCAATATCCAACAACTTCACACAGCCATTGAAGAGGAGTGGGACAACATTCCACAGGCCACAATCAACAGCCTGATCAACTCTATGTGAAGGAGATGTGCCACGCTGCATGAGGCAAATGGTGGTCATACCAGATACTGACTGGTTTTCTGATCCACACCCCCACCTTTTTTATTAAGGTATCTATGACCAACAGATGCATATCTGTATTCCCAGTCATGTGAAATCCATGGATTAGGGCCTAATACATGTATTTCAATTGACTGATTTCCTTATATGAACTGTAACTCAGTACAATCTTTGAAATTGTTGCATGTTGTGTTTATATGTTATTTCAGTGTATATTTAAACAGAGCAACATCCGTTTGATTAACGCTACAGACTCAGTCCCTCCATCTATTCTTACATTTCAAGATGGCTGTCCTTCGCCAGTCGTTGGGCGGGGCAGCGGAAGGCTGCTGCGTCCCGGTTGCCTGGCGATGGCAGAGCCGTCTCCAGAGGGAGGAGCTTAGGCTCAGCTGGTGGTAGGTGCTGCAAGTGGCTCCAAAGGCGATGACGTCCCTGACTGATACTCTGGACAGAATCTCTTCCAGCTTGAGTGTGATTGGTTGGAGATTGAGATCAGTTTATGAGCAGACATACAGCAGAGACCATCATGGTCAAACCCATGTTCTAACAGTGGTTACTTTGATTGACAGTTTATGTAACACATGAAACAATGAGAAAGTTACACTTCCTGTATGTGATCAAATGTGTGCATTAGGTCTAGTTTTGCACTTGACCATTTTAAATGATACTCTACCACACAGTGTGATGTGGTTATCTCACCAGCTCAGGTGGCAAACAGCGAATAGTGGTGCAGTGTTCTACAGCATCCTCAGTTGGTGGGTTGGTCCTTCTCTTCTTTGGCTTCAAACATAGAAGCACACATTTTCACTTTTTGTTTGGGACAATATTCTATCTCTGAGCTTCACTTTCAGAAATACTGTACTTATCTCAACGTACCTTTGGTGGCGCCTCAGCTCTGTCGTATCCACACGCGAAGTTGGAACGGAGCTTTCCTGCCTCTTTATTTGGCCTCTCGTCCATTTCTTATTGAAAATGTTTGGATCTTATCTTTGAAAATATTAAGCGGTTCCTCCTTCGCATGTGTGCAAATATTTGAAGTACATTTTTCAGAATGTCTGTTCTTTTGAGCCAGTGTTCTAGAAGTCGTCATGGTGAACTTTGTTTTGGAATCATCAGCTATTGTTGCGTGATTGTAGAACTTTGGTGATGACCCATTGTGAGGTTCTTCAGTTTCCTTCCGAACCAGTGGATCCTAAACTTTGACTTAGTGTGTACCCCTAATAAGCCATATTATCTCACTACATGTCCCTTTGGCAACACATCTGCAAGCAGACCCCTTCCTGATAATCCCCAACATCTTATGGTATTCATCCATTATACATACACTAGGTTGATAGAAATGGAAATCGATTGATAGATAGTTATAAAAATAAATAAAAATCTGAACTAAACTCAGCAAAAAAAGAAATGTCCTCTCACTGTCAACTGCGTTTATTTTCAGCAAACTTAACGTGTAAATATTTGTATGAACATAACAAGATTCAACAACTGAGACATAAACTGAAAAAGTTCCACAGACATGTGACTAACAGAAATGGAATAATGTGTCCCTGAACAAAGGGGGGGATCAAAATCAAAAGTAACAGTCAGTATTTGGTGTGGCCACCAGCTGCATTAAGTACTGCAGTGCATCTCCTCCTCATGGACTGCACCAGATTTGCCAGTTCTTGCTGTGAGATGTTACCCCACTCTTCCACCAAGGCGGACATTTCTGCGGGGAATGTCCAAGCCACACCCTCCTATCCAACAGGTCCCAGACGTGCTCAATAGCATTGAGATCCGGGCTCTTCGCTGGCCATGGCAGAACACTGACATTCCTGTCTTGCCGGAAATCACACACAGAACGAGCAGCATGGCTGGTGGCATTGTCATGCTGGAGGGTCATGTCAGGATGAGCCTGCAGGAAGGGAACCACATGAGGGAAGAGGATGTCTTCCCTGTAACGCACAGCGTTGAGATTGCCTGCAATGACAACAAGCTCAGTCCGATGATGCTGTGACACACCGCTCCAGACCATGACAGACCCTCCACCTCCAAATCAATCCTGCTCCAGAGTACAGGCCTCAGTGTAACACTCATTCCTTCGGCGATAAACGCGAATCCGACCATCACCCCTGGTGAGACAAAACCGCGAGTCGTCAGTCAAGAGCACTTTTTGCCAGTCCTGTCTGGTCCAGCAACGGTGGGTTTGTGCCCATGTCCTAAGTTTTCATAACTGTGACCTTAATTGCCTACCGTCTGTAAGCTGTTAGTGTCTTAACGACCGTTCCACAGGTGCATGTTCATTAATTGTTTATGGTTCATTGAACAAGCATGGGAAACAGTGTTTAAACCATTTACAATGAAGATCTGTGAAGTTATTTGGATTTTTACGAATTATCTTTGAAAGACAGGGTCCTGAAAAAGGGACGTATCTTTTTTTGCTGAGTTTAGATACAGCAGAGGTGCAAAGCTTACAACTAATTAAAAAATGGTGAAACGTATGATCTAGTATGTGTCTCATTGTGTGTTAACTTGAAAGATCCTATCCAAGACAAATCGGCTCATTTTTACTTGAAGGTCACAGTAGGTCACAGTGTTTGGAAACTGTTCATATTGGAGGTGTGAGAACTAGGTTTCTGGTTCACTGCTGTGTTAATGTGCAACAGGCTCCAGACAGTGTGTGTGTGTGTGTGTGTGTGTGTGTGTGTGTGTGTGTGTGTGTGTGTGTGTGTGTGTGTGTGTGTGTGTGTGTGTGTGTGTGTGTGTGTGTGTGTGTGTGTGTGTGTGTGTGTGTGTGTGTGTGTGTGTGTGTGTGTGTGGTGTAAAGTACTTAAATAAAAATATGTGAAAGTACTACTTAAGTTACATTTTGAATGCTTAGCAGGACAGGAAAATGGTCGAATTCACACACTTATCAAGAGAACATCCCTGGTCATCCCTACTGCCTCTGATCTGGAGGACTCACTAAACAGAGAACATCCCTGGTCATCCCTACAGCCTCTGATCTGGTGGACTCACTAAACAGAGAACATCCCTGGTCATCCCTACTGCCTCTGATCTGGAGGACTCACTAAACAGAGAACATCCCTGGTCATCCCTACTGCCTCTGATCTGGTGGACTCATTAAACAGAGAACATCCCTGGTCATCCCTACTGCCTCTGATCTGGAGGACTCACTAAACAGAGAACATCCCTGGTCATCCCTACTGCCTCTGATCTGGTGGACTCATTAAACAGAGAACATCCCTGGTCATCCCTACTGCCTCTGATCTGGAGGACTCACTAAACAGAGAACATCCCTGGTCATCCCTACTGCCTCTGATCTGGTGGACTCACTAAACAGAGAACATCCCTGGTCATCCCTACTGCCTCTGATCTGGTGGACTCACTAAACACAAATACTTCGTATGCAAATTATGTCTGCATGTTGGAGTGTGCCCCCTGGCTATCCGTAAATAGAAAATAAAAATATAATTTGGTGCCGTCTGGTTTTTTAATATAAAGAATTTTAAATGATTTATGCTTTTGATACTAAAGTATATTTTTGCAATTACATTTACTTTTGATACTTAAGTATATTTAAAACCAAATACTTTTAGACTTTTACTCAAGTAGTATTTTACTGGTTGACTTTCACTTTTACTTGAGTCATTTTCTATTAAGCTATCTTTACTTTTACTCAAGTATGACAATTGGATACTTTGTGTATGTGCGTGTGTGCCATTCACTGTCTCGCACAACACGACACCCACAGCTGGTGGTGGGCTGGTCACTTCCAATCGCATACCTATCATTCTCAGGCATTCACTTTAGAGGGCATTCACTCTCTCTCTCTCTGCCCCTGTGTCTCTTTCTCTCTCCACCTCATTCACTCTCTCTATCCCTGTGTCTCTCTCTCTCTCCACCTCATTCACTCTATCCCTGTCTCTCTCTCTCTCTCTGCCCCTGTGTCTCTCTCTCTCTCCACCTCATTCACTCTCTCTATCCCTGTCTCTCTCTCTCTTTCTGCCCCTGTGTCTCTCTCTCTCTCCACCTCATTCACTCTCTCTATCCTGGTGTCCCTCTCTCCCTCTCTCTCTCTCCACCTCATTCACTCTATCCCTGTCTCTCTCTCTTTCCACCTCATTCACTCGCTCTATCCCTGTCTCTCTCTCTCTCTCTCTCTCTCTCTCTCTCTCTCTCTCTCTCTCTCTCTCTCTCTCTCTCTCTCCACCTCATTCACTCTCTCTATCCCTGTCTCTCTCTCTCTCTCTCTCTCTCTCTCTCTCTCTCTCTCTCTCTCCACCTCATTCATTCTCTCTATCCCTGTCTCTCTCTCTCTCTCTCGCTCCACCTCATTCACTATCTCTATCCCTGTGTCTCTCTCTCTCTCTCCACCTCATTCACTCTCTCTATCCCTGTCTCTCCCTCTCTCTCTCTCGCTCCACCTCATTCACTATCTCTATCCCTGTGTCTCTCTCTCTCTCTCTCTCCACCTCATTCACTCTCTCTATCCCGGTGTACCTCTCTCCCTCTCTCTCTCTCCACCTCATTCACTCTATCCCTGTCTCTCTCTCGCTCCACCTCATTCACTATCTCTATCCCTGTGTCTCTCTCTCTCTCTCTCCACCTCATTCACTCTCTCTATCCCTGTCTCTCGCTTTCCACCTCATTCACTCTATCCCTGTGTCTCTCTCTCTCTCTCTCTCTCCCTCATTCACTTTCTCTCTCTTCCTTATTCTCTCTCTCGCTCTCCCTCATTCATTCACTCTCTCTCACTCCCTCTTTCAGTCTCTCTCTCTCACTTCAATTTAAGGGATTTATTGGCATGGAAAACATGTTTACATTGCCAAAGCAAGTGAAGTAGATAATAAACAAAAGTGGAAAAAATTATACGAATTAACAGTAAACATTACATTCATATAAGTAACAAAAAAAAGAAAAAAAAGAAGACATTTCAAATGTCATATTATGTCTATATACAGTGTGGTAATGAAATGGAAAATAAATAAACATAAATATAGGTCGTATTTACAATGGTGTTTGTTATTCACTGGTTGCCCTTGTCTTGTGGCAACAGGTCACACATCTTGCTGCTGTGATGGCACACTGTGGTATTTCACCCAGTAGATATGTGAGTTGATCAAAATTGGATTTGTTTTTCGAATTCTTTGTGGGTCTGTGTAATCTGAGGGAAATATGTGTCTCTAATATGGTCATACATTTGGCAGAAGGTTAGGAAGTGCAGCTCAGTTTCCACCTCAGTTTGTGGGCAGTGTGCACATAGCCTGTCTTCTCTTGAGAAGCCTGTCTTCTCGTCGCCAAACCCACTGGCTCCAGGTCATCTACAAGTCTCTGCTAGGTAAAGCCCCGCCTTATCTCAGCTCACTGGTCACCATAGCAGCACCCACTCGTAGCACGCACTCCAGCAGGTATATCTCACTGGTCATCCCCAAAGCCAATTCCTCCTTTGGTCGCCTTTCCTTCCAGTTCTCTGCTGCCAATGACTGGAACGAACTGCAAAAATCACTGAAGCTGGAGACTCATATCTCCCTCACTAGCTTAAAGCACCAGCTGTCAGAGCAGCTCACAGATCACTGCACCTGTACATAGATGGGCTGTTTACAGATGGGCTATCTACCTCATCCCCATACTGTATTTATTTTATTTATCTTGCTCCTTTGCACCCCAGTATCTCTACTTGCACATTCATCTTCTGCACATCTACCATTCCAGTGTTTAATTGATATACTGTAATTACTTTGCCACCATGGCCTATTTATTATCTTACCTCCCTTAACTTACCTCATCTGCCCTCATTTGTTTTCTTTGTTCTACTGTATTATTGACTGTATGTTTTGTTTATTCCATGTGTAACTCTGTGTTGTTGTATGTGTCGAATTGCTATGCTTTATCTTGGCCAGGTCGCAGTTGCAAATGAGAACTTGTTCTCATCTAGCCTACCTGGTTAAATAAAAGGTGAAATAAAATTTAAAATTTAAAAAGAGTCAGGTCTGCTAACGGTGGCCTTTCTCAATAGCAAGGCTATTCTCACTGAGTCTGTACATAGTCAAAGATTTCCTTAAGTTTGGGTCAGTCACAGTGGTCAGGTATTCTACCACTGTGTACTCTCTGTTTAGGGCCAAATAGCAATCTAGTTTGCACAGTTTTTTTGTAAATTCTTCTCAATGTGTCAACTAATTATCTTTTTGTTTTCTCATGATTTGGTTGGGTCTAATTGTGTTGCTGTCCTGGGGCTCTGTGGGGTCTGTTTGTGAAATGAGCCACAGGACCAGCTTGCTTAGGGGACTCTTCTCCCTGTGTCTCTCTCTCTCTCCCTCCCTCTGTCCCTGTGTCTCTCTCTCGTACTCTGCACTCCTGCACTCCTCTCTCTCCCCTTGTCCCTCCTCCTGTACTCCTCTCTCCCCTTGTCCCTCCTGCACTCCTCTCTCTCCCCTTGTACCTCCTCCTGCACTCCTCTCTCTCCCCTTGTACCTCCTCCTGCACTCCTCTCTCTCTCCCCTTGTCCCTCCTCCTACACTCCTCTCTCTCCCCTTGTCCCTCCTCCTACACTCCTCTCTCTGTCTTACTGTCTCTCTCTATCTTACTGTCTCTGTCTTACTGTCTTCTCTGTCTTACTGTCTCTCTCTGTCTTACTGTCTCTCTCTGTCTTACTGTCTCTCTCTGTCTTACTGTCTCTCTCTGTCTTACTGTCTCTCTCTGTCTTACTGTCTTCTATGTCTTACTGTCTCTCTCTGTCTTACTGTCTCGCTCTGTCTTACTGTCTCTCTCTGTCTTACTGTCTCTCTCTGTCTTACTGTCTCTCTCTGTCTTACTGTCTCTCTCTGTCTTACTGTCTCTCTCTGTCTTATTGTCTCTCTCTGTCTTACTGTCTCTCTCTGTCTTACTGTCTCTGTCTTACTGTCTCTCTCTGTCTTATTGTCTCTCTCTGTCTTACTGTCTCTCTCTGTCTTACTGTATCTCTCTGTCTTACTGTCTCTCTCTGTCTTACTGTCTCTCTCTGTCTTACTGTCTCTCTCTGTCTTACTGTATCTCTCTGTCTTACTGTCTCTCTCTGTCTTATTGTCTCTCTCTGTCTTACTGTCTTCTCTGTCTTACTGTCTCTCTCTGTCTTACTGTCTCTCTCTGTCTTACTGTCTCTCTCTGTCTTACTGTCTCTCTCTGTCTTACTGTATCTCTCTGTCTTACTGTCTCTCTCTGTCTTATTGTCTCTCTCTGTCTTACTGTCTCTGTCTTACTGTCTCTCTCTGTCTTACTGTCTCTCTCTGTCTTACTGTCTCTCTCTGTCTTATTGTCTCTCTCTGTCTTACTGTCTCTGTCTTACTGTCTCTCTCTGTCTTACTGTCTCTCTCTGTCTTACTGTCTCTCTCTGTCTTACTGTCTCTCTCTGTCTTACTGTCTCTCTCTGTCTTACTGTCTCTCTCTGTCTTACTGTCTCTCTCTGTCTTACTGTCTCTCTCTGTCTTACTGTCTTCTCTGTCTTACTGTCTCTCTCTGTCTTACTGTCTCTCTCTGTCTTACTGTCTCTCTCTGTCTTACTGTCTCTCTCTGTCTTACTGTCTTCTCTGTCTTACTGTCTCTCTCTGTCTTATTGTCTCTCTCTGTCTTACTGTCTCTCTCTGTCTTACTGTCTTCTATGTCTTACTGTCTCTCTCTGTCTTACTGTCTTCTATGTCTTACTGTCTCTCTCTATCTTACTGTCTCTCTCTGTCTTACTGTCTTCTCTGTCTTACTGTCTCTCTCTGTCTTACTGTCTCTCTCTGTCTTACTGTCTCTCTCTCTGTCTTACTGTCTCTCTCTGTCTTACTGTCTCTGTCTTACTGTCTCTCTCTGTCTTACTGTCTCTCTCTGTCTTACTGTCTCTCTCTGTCTTACTGTCTCTGTCTTACTGTCTCTGTCTTACTGTCTCTCTCTGTCTTACTGTCTCTCTCTGTCTTATTGTCTCTCTCTGTCTTACTGTCTCTCTCTGTCTTATTGTCTCTCTCTGTCTTACTGTCTCTCTCTGTCTTACTGTCTCTCTCTGTCTTACTGTCTTCTCTGTCTTACTGTCTTCTCTGTCTTACTGTCTTCTCTGTCTTACTGTCTCTCTCTGTCTTACTGTCTCTCTCTGTCTTACTGTCTCTGTCTTACTGTCTCTCTCTGTCTTACTGTCTCTCTCTGTCTTACTGTCTCTCTCTGTCTTACTGTCTCTCTCTGTCTTACTGTCTTCTCTGTCTTACTGTCTCTCTCTGTCTTACTCTCTCTCTCTGTCTTACTGTCTCTCTCTGTCTTACTGTCTCTCTCTGTCTTACTGTCTCTCTCTGTCTTACTGTCTTCTCTGTCTTACTGTCTCTCTCTGTCTTATTGTCTCTCTCTGTCTTACTGTCTCTCTCTGTCTTACTGTCTTCTATGTCTTACTGTCTCTCTCTGTCTTACTGTCTTCTATGTCTTACTGTCTCTCTCTATCTTACTGTCTCTCTCTGTCTTACTGTCTTCTCTGTCTTACTGTCTCTCTCTGTCTTACTGTCTCTCTCTGTCTTACTGTCTCTCTCTCTGTCTTACTGTCTCTCTCTGTCTTACTGTCTCTGTCTTACTGTCTCTCTCTGTCTTACTGTCTCTCTCTGTCTTACTGTCTCTGTCTTACTGTCTCTGTCTTACTGTCTCTCTCTGTCTTACTGTCTCTCTCTGTCTTATTGTCTCTCTCTGTCTTACTGTCTCTCTCTGTCTTACTGTCTTCTCTGTCTTACTGTCTCTCTCTGTCTTACTGTCTCTCTCTGTCTTACTGTCTCTCTCTGTCTTACTGTCTCTCTCTGTCTTACTGTCTCTCTCTGTCTTACTGTCTCTCTCTGTCTTACTGTCTTCTATGTCTTACTGTCTCTCTCTGTCTTACTGTCTTCTCTGTCTTACTGTCTCTCTCTGTCTTACTGTCTCTCTCTGTCTTACTGTCTCTCTCTGTCTTACTGTCTCTCTCTGTCTTACTGTCTCTCTCTGTCTTACTGTCTTCTATGTCTTACTGTCTCTCTCTGTCTTACTGTCTCTCTCTGTCTTACTGTCTTCTCTGTCTTACTGTCTTCTCTGTCTTACTGTCTCTCTCTGTCTTACTGTCTCTCTCTATGTCTTACTGTCTCTCTCTGTCTTACTGTCTCTCTCTGTCTTACTGTCTCTCTCTGTCTTATTGTCTCTCTCTGTCTTACTGTCTTCTCTGTCTTACTGTCTCTCTCTGTCTTACTGTCTCTCTCTGTCTTACTGTCTCTCTCTGTCTTACTGTATCTCTCTGTCTTACTGTCTCTCTCTGTCTTATTGTCTCTCTCTGTCTTATTGTCTCTCTCTGTCTTACTGTCTCTGTCTTACTGTCTCTCTCTGTCTTACTGTCTCTCTCTATGTCTTACTGTCTCTCTCTGTCTTACTGTCTCTCTCTGTCTTACTGTCTCTCTCTGTCTTACTGTCTCTCTCTGTCTTACTGTCTCTCTCTGTCTTACTGTCTTCTATGTCTTACTGTCTCTATCTTACTGTCTCTGTCTTACTGTCTCTCTCTGTCTTACTGTCTCTCTCTGTCTTACTGTCTCTGTCTTACTGTCTCTCTCTGTCTTACTGTCTCTCTGTCTTACTGTCTCTCTCTGTCTTATTGTCTCTCTCTGTCTTACTGTCTCTCTCTGTCTTACTGTCTCTCTCTGTCTTACTGTCTCTCTCTGTCTTACTGTCTCTCTCTGTCTTACTGTCTCTCTCTGTCTTACTGTCTCTCTCTCTCTTACTGTCTCTCTATGTCTTACTGTCTCTCTCTGTCTTACTGTCTCTCTCTGTCCATTAATCTGTTAATCTCTCCCATAGGGCGTTTTACAGTCGGCCCAGCATCGTCCGGGTTAGGGGGGAGAGTCAGGCCGGGGTAGGCCATCATCGTAAAATAAAAATGTGTTCTTAACTGACTTGCTTAGTTAAATAAAAGTTAAATAAAAAAATATTTAAAAAAATTCTGTCATTCACCTCTTCTCTCTTTCTCCTCCTACCATTCCAATGATTAAATGCTATGACCGTTGGCCTTCTTTCATGCCCCCACCCCACCTCAATTTTAGAGGGCTGAAATGCAACACATTGTTGGCCTTGTGAAAGTTACCATGAGCTGCCATGTAAAGTTACCATGAGCTGCCATGTAAAAGTTGCCATGTAAAGTTAACCTGAGTTGCCATGTAAAGTTATAATGAGCTGCCATGTAAAGTTGCCACGTCATACAATAAGAAATATTGAAGGCATGCAACATAAATGCACGCATGCACACACACACAAACACACACACACACACAAACACACACACACACACACACACAAATACACTCACACACCCTGAGCTGGGCTCAGACACTCACACGGAACAGACAATTGGTCCAAAACAAAGGAGATGGTGCCACAAAGCTCAGTCAGAGCCACTAATGAGCATGATGAATGTGCATGATCCTCATTGACCCACATGCTTTAGGAGTGATGTCATGGCCTCCGAGACAGTGACCAATCAAAGTCAGAATGGTGGTGACTGACAAAGCTCTGTCACTATCTGGAATGTAAGAGTTTGAAGTTGGCCTTGTTTTGTCCTGAGCCAATGACCTGATATTCACTCTGTCAGAGTGACCATTGGGTTGTTGGTCACCTCCCTGACCAAGGCCTTTCTCCCTCGATTGCCCAGTTAGGCTGGGCGGCTAGCTCTAGAAAGTCTTGTTGGTTCCAAACTTCTTCCATTTAAGAATGTGTTCTGGGGACCTTCAATGCTGCAGACATTTCTTTGCACCCTTCCTCAGATTTGGGCCTTGACAAAATCCTGTCTCAGAGCTCTAAGCACAATTCCTTCGAACTCATGGCTTAGTTTTTACTCTGACATGCACTGTCAACTATGGGACCTTATATATACAAGTGTGTGCCTTTCCAAATCATGTCCAATCAAATGAATTTACCACAGGTGGACTCCAAACAAGTTGTAGAAACATCTCAAGGATGATCAATGGAAACATGATGCAACTGAGCTCAATTTCAAGTCTCATAGCAAAGGGTCTGAATACTTATGTAAATAAGATATTTCTGTTTTTATTTTTAATTAACGTGCAGAAAAATCCAAAAACCTGTTTTCACTTTATCATTATGGGGTATTGTGTGTAGATTGATGAGGAATTTGTTTTATTTAATCAATTTTAGAATAAGGCTGTAACGTAAGAAAATGTGGAAAAGGTCAATGGGTCTGAATTCTTTCAGAAGGCCCTGTATAACCCTGCCTCTGGGGTTTATGACCTCTAAGCGGCGAGCATCTGGTCCAGGTACATAATGTCCTTTTAACCCTTTTCTACCAACAAATCATGTCACTAGTTCATTTCAGCTGCCATTTTGTAACTAACTGCATTATGGTGACTCAGGCTTTATGACTCCCAAAAACCTGTGTCCAGTCCAGATACAAAACGTGTAATTTTAACCCTTTTACTAAAAATCATGTTACCTCAATAGCCAGTATCCATTTGACAACATCATCTGACCTGATAGCCAGTCAATCGGATGGGGCCACAGTGTCTCCTGACCCCTCCTGTCTCAGCCTCCAGTATTTATGCTGCAGTAGTTTATGTGTCGGGGGGCTAGGGTCAGTCTGTTAAATCTGGAGTATTTCTCCTGTCTTATCCGGTGTCCTGTGTGAATTTAAGTATGCTCTCTCTAATTCTCTCTTTCTCACTTTCTCTCTCTCTCGGGGGACCTGAGCCCTAGGACCATGCCTCAGGACTACCTGGCATGATGACTCCTTGTTGTCCCCAGTCCACCTGGCCGTGCTGCTGGTCCAGTTTCAACTGTTCTGCCTGCGGCTATGGAACCCTGACCTGTACACTGGACGTGCTACCTGTCCCAGACCTGCTGTTTTCAACTCTCTAGAGACAGCAGGAGCGGTAGAGATACTCTCAATGATTGGCTATGAAAAGCCAACTGACATTTACTCCTGAGGTGCTGACTTGTTGCACCCTCGACAACTACTGTGATTATTATTATTTGACCATGCTGGTCATTTATGAACATTTGAACATCTTGGCCATGTTCTGTTATAATCTCCACCCGGCACAGCAAGAAGAGGACTGGCCACCCCTCATAGCCTGGTTCCTCTCTAGGTTTCTTCCTAGGTTTTGGCCTTTCTAGGGAGTTTTTCCTAGCCACCGTGCTTCTACACCTGCATTGCTTGCTGTTTGGGTTTTTAGGCTGGGTTTCTGTACAGCACTTTGATATATCAGATGATGTAAGAAGGGCTATATAAATACATTTGATTTGATTTTGATTTGATCACAAAAACCAGTGCATCTAACATAGCAGGGATGAGAGGA
>NC_052312.1:2868949-2878949 GCF_016432855.1 Salvelinus namaycush | reverse complement strand
TCAGGAAAACGTCAGGAATTGTGAAAAACTGAGTTTAAATGTATTTGGCTAAGGTGTATGTAAACTTCTGACTTCAACTGTAGTAACCAAAAAATCGTTAAACAAATCAAAATATATTTTATATTTGAGATTCTTCAAATAGCCACCCTTTGCCTTGATGACAGCTTTGCACACTCTTGCATTCTCTGGTTTTTAGTAATTTATTTAAAATAAAAAGCAGAAATATTACATTTACATACAGTTGAAGTCAGAAGAATCTTGTTTCTCATGGTCTGAGAGTCTTTAGGGGCCTTATGGTAAACTCCAAGCAGTCTGTCATGTACCTTTACTGAGGAGTGGCTTCAATCTGGCCACTCTACCATAAAGGCCTGATTGGTGGAGTGCTGCAGAGATGGTTGTCCTTCTGGAAGGTTCTCCCATCTCCACAGAGGAACTCTGGAGCTCTGTCAGAGTGACCATTGGGTTGTTGGTCACCTCCCTGACCAAGGCCTTTCTCCCTCGATTGCCCAGTTAGGCTGGGCGGCTAGCTCTAGAAAGTCTTGTTGGTTCCAAACTTCTTCCATTTAAGAATGTGTTCTGGGGACCTTCAATGCTGCAGACATTTCTTTGCACCCTTCCTCAGATTTGGGCCTTGACAAAATCCTGTCTCAGAGCTCTAAGCACAATTCCTTCGAACTCATGGCTTAGTTTTTACTCTGACATGCACTGTCAACTATGGGACCTTATATATACAAGTGTGTGCCTTTCCAAATCATGTCCAATCAAATGAATTTACCACAGGTGGACTCCAAACAAGTTGTAGAAACATCTCAAGGATGATCAATGGAAACATGATGCAACTGAGCTCAATTTCAAGTCTCATAGCAAAGGGTCTGAATACTTATGTAAATAAGATATTTCTGTTTTTATTTTTAATTAACGTGCAGAAAAATCCAAAAACCTGTTTTCACTTTATCATTATGGGGTATTGTGTGTAGATTGATGAGGAATTTGTTTTATTTAATCAATTTTAGAATAAGGCTGTAACGTAAGAAAATGTGGAAAAGGTCAATGGGTCTGAATTCTTTCAGAAGGCCCTGTATAACCCTGCCTCTGGGGTTTATGACCTCTAAGCGGCGAGCATCTGGTCCAGGTACATAATGTCCTTTTAACCCTTTTCTACCAACAAATCATGTCACTAGTTCATTTCAGCTGCCATTTTGTAACTAACTGCATTATGGTGACTCAGGCTTTATGACTCCCAAAAACCTGTGTCCAGTCCAGATACAAAACGTGTAATTTTAACCCTTTTACTAAAAATCATGTCACCTCAATAGCCAGTATCCATTTGACAACATCATCTGACCTGATAGCCAGTCAATCGGATGGGGCCACAGTGTCTCCTGACCCCTCCTGTCTCAGCCTCCAGTATTTATGCTGCAGTAGTTTATGTGTCGGGGGGCTAGGGTCAGTCTGTTAAATCTGGAGTATTTCTCCTGTCTTATCCGGTGTCCTGTGTGAATTTAAGTATGCTCTCTCTAATTCTCTCTTTCTCACTTTCTCTCTCTCTCGGGGGACCTGAGCCCTAGGACCATGCCTCAGGACTACCTGGCATGATGACTCCTTGTTGTCCCCAGTCCACCTGGCCGTGCTGCTGGTCCAGTTTCAACTGTTCTGCCTGCGGCTATGGAACCCTGACCTGTACACTGGACGTGCTACCTGTCCCAGACCTGCTGTTTTCAACTCTCTAGAGACAGCAGGAGCGGTAGAGATACTCTCAATGATTGGCTATGAAAAGCCAACTGACATTTACTCCTGAGGTGCTGACTTGTTGCACCCTCGACAACTACTGTGATTATTATTATTTGACCATGCTGGTCATTTATGAACATTTGAACATCTTGGCCATGTTCTGTTATAATCTCCACCCGGCACAGCAAGAAGAGGACTGGCCACCCCTCATAGCCTGGTTCCTCTCTAGGTTTCTTCCTAGGTTTTGGCCTTTCTAGGGAGTTTTTCCTAGCCACCGTGCTTCTACACCTGCATTGCTTGCTGTTTGGGGTTTTAGGCTGGGTTTCTGTACAGCACTTTGATATATCAGATGATGTAAGAAGGGCTATATAAATACATTTGATTTGATTTTGATTTGATCACAAAAACCAGTGCATCTAACATAGCAGGGATGAGAGGACAAATGGAGGGAGGGGAGGAAGTGGGGAGGGGAGTGGGGGGGACAATGTTAAAGGACCCTGAGACCCAGGGGGGGGGGGGGGGGGCAGTCATCTGGTCAAGGGGGAAGAATGGAAGAAGAGGAAAAAGCGAAAGGGGTAAAAACCAAACCCTACAGGAAGTGATGTCGACAATACAGCCCCATCAGCCTTACATTTGCACTTACAGAGGAGTCCTGACGACACACACACACACACACACACACACACACACACACACACACACACACACACACACACACACACACACACACACACACACACACACACACACACACACACACACACACACACACACACACACACACAAACATGCTCACCAGTGGAGGCTGCTGACGGGGGGACAGTTCATTATAATGGCTGGAACGTACACACAGTATGTGTCCCACAGGAAGCTGCTGAGGGGAGAACTGCTCATTATAATGGCCGAAATGGAGTGAATGGAATGTCACCAAACCCACGGAAACCATGGAAACCATGTGTTTGATGTATATGATTCCATTACACATATTCCGCTCCAGTCATTTCCGCGAGCCCGTCCTCCCCAATTAAGATGCCACCAACCTCGTGTGTGTGTGTGTGTGTGTGTGTGTGTGTGTGTGTGTGTGTGTGTGTGTGTGTGTGTGTGTGTGTGTGTGTGTGTGTGTGTGTGTGTGTGTGTGTGTGTGTGTGTGTGTGTGCCTCACAGGAGGTTGGTGGCACCTTTATTGGGGAGGACGGGCTCGCGGAAATGACTGGAGCGTAATATGTGTAATGGAATCATATACATCAAACACATGGTTTCCATGGTTTCCATGGGTTTGGTGACATTCACTCCATTTCGGCCATTATTATGAGCAGTTCTCCCCTCAGCAGCTTCACGTGGGACACATACTGTGTGTGTGCATAAACACACACACACACACACACACACACACACACACACACACACACACACACACACACACACACACACACACACACACACACACACACACACACACACACACACACACACTGTTAGTGTAAACAAATCTGCGTGCTCACACACATATCCATGAGTCTACTAATGACGTGACGGCGACACGCTAATCTAACATGGTTTTACTGAGCATGGCTGTGACTCTGGGAATAAAGGGACAGTAATCTATGTAACACATTTAGAGCTCCGGAACTCAGGGGACAGTCATTTTTGTAACACATGTAGAACAAAGAGTTTCCACTAGCTTCTATAGCCACAAAGTCAGATTCCACAGCCACAAAGTCAAAATTTGCAACAAAAAATGTTTGCTTTTTGCTATTAATTTAAGGTGAGGGTTAGGTTTAAAATCACATTTTAAGAAGATAAATTGTACAAAAGGGCAGGATTTATGACTTTGTAGCTATAAAAGCTAGTGATTAGCAACAAAGAGGCCAGATAATGTTGCTACATTACACCAGACGGGGTACAAATTGGAATTCTGCTCGAGGAATTTCCCTGGGGCCACACATATCTCATTAATGAGAAAGAATAACCTATATTCTATATGGGAAATATGACATTTGCATGCAGGGAATACATTTTACATTTTTAACCAACTGCCCAAAATTTTATGGATGGATATGAATGGTATACCTGGCTGCTCCAGTCACAATAATTATTGGTCCACTCTTCAATTTTCTGCCCAGAACCATCCTACTGTATCTGATTGGTGTATATTCCCATCAATATAATCTCAGCTCTTTATAAAAACCCTTCACATGCACGCCCTTTTCTTCAGACCCCGCCTTGAGTCCATTCATCTCGGTTGAGATATGGGTGTTGCCCCTGTCAATCAAACTCCTTCTCATCGTAGGCTCTCCCACTGCTCCTCCGCTTCCTGACGCTGCTGCTGCACCCCTTTCTGACAGCTACTAGTACCGCTTTCTCGAAGGCAACTGGACCGTAGAGAATCCTCGTTGTGGAAGATTAAGAAATAGCCTTTTTGTTTGTCGGATTTATTCATTGTCTTACTTCGAAAGTTGTTTATCGGACGAGAGACGGATGGTTTTGGAAGTTGTTCTGAGGGATACGAAAGTGTAAAGGAAGGTTTTCTTTTTTCTTTTTTGATCCAAACACAGTAACATAAGGAGACATATCTACCGTTCATGGCTGCTGGGGAAGGTGCCCAGCTGCCGGCAACAATAGCGGCTAGCCGGTGCGTGGAGAAGTCGCTTGAAGAGGCTGCCGGGAGCGGTGCTCTGAACTTGTCGAACCGTAAATTGAAAGAGTTTCCCCGAACCGCCCGGAACTATGACTTGTCCGATATTACGGCAGCCGGTGAGTTGTTTTTTGTGTCTGTTTTGGTGTAGATAACGTCTCTCTTTTTTTTTCAATTTAGTTGACAATTCATATGATGGGGAGCAACCGTGGACAGTCTTTTGTTAGTGTTTTTTTGTTGTTGTCACCTGCTTGTGTTGTAACTATCGCTAGCTAACAAGCTAACGTTAGCTCCACATCCGTGAGAAGACGTAAATACAAAGTTAAAAGTGTAACGTTACGAGAGAATTCATTCTTTCTCAAGGTTCCTTGACACTGTCTTCAGATGTTCGACTGCCAATTCAGCCATAACTTCTTCAACTAACATTTTGTTTATTCTTTCAATTACGGAGATATATTTTAAAATGTGTTTTTTATTCGAGCTTACATTCTTGTTCTTCTGGGTCATTGGTTGTCAAGTTTAAGCAAATTTCCCCATCGCTTCCTGTATGATGGAGTTGCTTGCTGGCCATAATGGTTGTGTATGAGCTTGACAAAATGTCAGTATTGTATATCCTGCTTGAGGTTCCCTTTTTTCATTTAGTCAATTCACAACACTATCACAATGGATTGAAAGGCAATTTTAAAAATGACAATAACATTGTAAAGTTTAATGGTGCCTAAAATGCCTGTAAGGTTGATTTTTGACAGTGCGATCTAAAGGGGAACTAACTCGTCCTCGCTTTGTTGAAAGAAGATTACCCAATCCAGGTTGTAGCCTGAAATCATTCTTATCTACCCAGTGTTTTAAAACAACGCTCCCCTCTGCTGCTTTCTGCACTCTCTGGTAATTATAACCATCTGCTCAAAGGACCTAGACCTTATACAGTGAGGAGAGACATTGGACACACACACACACACACATACATACATAAATACACACACACACCCAGCTGCCATCTGTAATCCAACAACGGTAATGGATACTGTAGGGATGAATGTATCCAAGGCCTTAGATAACAACACTATCTTGATGTGCGCTTGTTTATACAAAGCGTAGCTCATATTATAAACTAAGAACTAAAGGCAAGCCGACTTGAATTTTTTACAATTTTTATATAAACATTGACATATGTTATTAATGGTGTCCAGTGAGCTATTCATTGTAACCACCCCTCCTAATGAAAGCTGGTTATGCATTTTAATAATGTAGTTTTGTCGTGAGATGCACGTTGCTGCGAAGTCTGTTCCAACTCCGTAATACGTCTGTCCTGTTTTCTGTCATCCAATTCAGTGACTTCATTTTTTTCTGGCTGTGTTATGATTACAGTGTTCGCTTTTTGAATTGGTCATAATAACATGTTACTCCAGACGACGTAGCTCGTACCTGGTCTTTTTAGATAATGGTACTCTTTCAGTTTGAATAAGGTGCTTGCTTGGCACACCCCGCCCCGCCCCTCTCCCCTAATCTGTCTGGATGCACTATGACACAGCATTCCTGCGTGCTGATGTACAGTGAAAGCTTGAGTCTGCAACTTTTATTTCAGCCTGTGTTTTGCTACTGTGTTCATGAGAGATTTAGGCTGGCTCACTATAATTGCCAGTGGTGAAATAGACAGTGGTGTGTGTGTGTGTGTGTGTGCGCTGGTTAGTGGGACAGGTTGGGGTTTGACAGTCAGGTATGGTCTTACCCCGACTGTGGAGTAAATGTCTTAACTGTAAAACGACGTGCTGTTTTACATCACCAGACTAAACACAACAACGGGAAGTCCTCAAGAAACAGAAAGGCTGTAATCTTCATAGTGGTTATCATGGATCTCCGACGCCCTGTGACGATGACAAAGTCAGAGAGACGTTTAGATATGTAGTGGACAACTGTAACAGAGAGTCAGAACAGAGGCCTTCTTCGTGTCTTATTCCAAACTACTCTTCAGAATAAATGACACCTGAAAGTAGCCTGATTGATAAGGGTGGATGGATAAGGAATTATTAAAGTTCCCGAGCTAGTGCTATGGGTTGAAGTGTGCAGAATTGGGGACAAGGTCCCAAGCAGGCCCTATGGTGTTTATGATAACAGTGACGGTCTCACTCTCTGTTATCCCCCCCCCCCCCCCCCCCCTCACTCCAGTGTGGAGCAACTTCCCTTCAGGAAGTTCAGGGGTTCAGTCCCTGCCCCCTCATCTTCCTTACACAAGCGCACATGCTCTTTGGCTCCTGTAGGAAGGATAGTGTTCTACCAAGCCAGCGAGCAGAGCAGGCCCATCCAGGAGAACAAACCCCAGCTGTGTGCACCTCTCTCTGGCTGCAGCCCTCTCCCTGCACCCCCTCCGAATAAGACCCTGAAATAATACTGATCTAGACCCAGATTTCGGTAGCCAGTGTTGTGCAGTGGCATTTTAATAATTACTGACGGCGGTGTTTCGGGCCGCCCAAGCTGACATTGTCTAGCAATAACCCAAACAGAATTAAACCTATGAAATTCTGAACACAGCTTGCAGGGTACAGTGAAAGGTTAGGTTTTATGTGACCTGAGCCCCTCAGCCTCCTAAGTCTGAACAGACATTGAAAACTGCTCACAGCCTAACCCAAATTCTGAACACAGCTTGCAGGGGACAGTGAAAGGATAGGTTTTATGTGACCTGAGCATGCCACCGTTCAAATCAAATGTTATTTTTGTCACATGCTTCATAAACAGTAGGTATAGACTAACAGTGAAATGCATACTGACGGGCCCTTCCCAACATAAGGACAATTGGAAAAATAACATGAGGAATAATAATAATAACACAATAAATAAATACACGATGAGGAGCGATAACGTGGCTATATACACGGGGTACCAGTACCGAGTCGATGTGCAGGGGTACGAGGTATTTGGTGTAGATATGTACATGAGGGTAGGGTTAAAGTGACTAGGCAACAGGATAGATGATAGACAGTAACAGCAGTATTTTATGAATCAAAGGAGTTAATCCTGGTAGCAATTGGTTAGCTATTTTAGCAGTCCAGTAGCAACAGTAGTAGGCTAATGTTTCAGGGAGAGCATGACGAGTTAAGAAATAGTTGTTGCTGGGACCTCTATTACACTATCATATGAGCTCTTTTGGGAGAGAGAGAGAGAGAACCCTTGCAGCTGAGAGATACATTAATTAAAGGAAGGGGGATGGGAGGAAGGGATGGGCGGAGAGGGGGAGGGAGGCCCTTTGATGGAGTGGGCTGCTTGCATTGTCGTGGTGTGTTCCCTTAAAGGGGTTTTACTTGAGCGGGAAGCCTTTCTCTCGCTCTCTTGAGCCCCCAACCCCCCTCTCTTTGTCTGAGTCATGGTTTTAACCTGGCTCTCCCAGAGCTCTTCTCTCAAATCCCTCGTGCTCTCTGTCCCTCGTGCTCTCTCTGTTAGTCTCTCTCCCCGTGCTGTCTCTTTCTCTCCCTTGGGCTCTCCCGTTCGATCGATCTCATTCCTCTACCCCTCTACCTCTCCTTCCCCCATTCCAACTCTATCGGATCCATAAAGAGCACTGTGTCTGTCCTGTAATGTGTGGTCTCTGTCCCATTTGTTTGTTTTTTACATGTTGGTCATTTAGCAGACGCTCCTATCCAGAGCGACTTAGTCAATTCATTCCACTAGGTAGATAGGCCCCTGTGTGGTTGTTTATCACAGTAAAACGTTTATGTAACAGTTACTGCGAACGTTGTCTTGAATATTCTTTCAGTTTTCCTTTCTCCGTGTCTCTGCAGTTACTAGACTTCTAGACGAGTTAGGACATCTCACACACAGAAGAGATGGCATCAGTTTTAATGGAGTGCATATGCTCAAGATCAGTCAAGTCTTGTGTGTGTGTTCAGGTTTACCGCTCGGTTGGGTGGAGCCTGTCGCCATGGGAACCGTGCCCACACTGAGGTGGTGTACTGGCAAGAGGAACGTTCAAGAACATTTTTTTTTTTTTTAAACAATCCTTTTTCCTCTCTCCAAAACCGTTTAAATCTTCTTTTGTCCGCCTCCCTGCTCACAAACACCTGTTTTTAAAAGGTGAGCTGCGTTCAGGGGCCGGTGTTTTGGCTCAGTTAACGGGCCTTTTTTGGAGGTTGTTAGTGAAGAGATCGTTGGCTCTTACAAATATATGTGCTCAGGTTGTCAGCTCGTGACTAATGGTGACTCACCACAACACTGAAAACAACTAAGCTAGGATATAGGCCTATAGGAACATTGATCTGTGTGTGTCTGCACAGTATTAACCTCATTCTCTCCTGTAGTCCAAGGTGAGCTATGACTCTCACTAGTTTTGATCGAACTCAATAGATATTCATTGATCCGTCCACACAAAAGGTGAAAAACCCATTTGATGTCTTATCCAGTTCCTTGTCTCCGTCACATGAATGACACTCCAGAGAGAACACTGTGTCGACCTAGCCTTTTCTGTCGTTTTTGTTGAAGGAAATTAAACTGTCACTTAGCCCAAGTGGCCTAACCGGTCTTTCACCTCCCTCCTAACTTGTTTCCTTGGGCTTGTTCATGAAACTGTTTACCATTGTCAGTCGCCAGTTTCCATGGAGAAGCTAGGGAACGAAAGGAAGGGGATACATCCCAAATGGAGCCCTATTCCCTATATAGTGCACTACTTTAGACCAGAGCCCTATTCCCTATATAGTGCACTACTTTGGACCAGGGCCCCATTCCCTATATAGTGCACTACTTTATACTACAGCCCTATTCCCTATATAGTGCACTACTTTGAGTCCCGGTCAAAAGTAGTGCACTTTATAGGGAATGGTGTGCTCTTTGGGATGCACACATGGACTCTCACCAGCAAATTTTCTTTTTTTCTTGCTCGGTTCCCATTTCTGTGAGTTTAATGAGCTAAGCTGATTGAAGCTGTACAGTTATTGTTACAGTAGCTTTAATGGGGTTGTTGTGCTAGACCTGACGACACTGATTTTGAACATGTGTGTTTGCACAGTTCAATTGTGTCTGTGCTGTAGAAGAGGGGAACATCTGTGACCCGTTTCAGGAAGCTACATGTACAGTTGAAGACGGAAGTTTACATACACTTAGGTTGGAGTCATTAAAACAGATTTTTCAACCACTCCACAAATGTCTTGTTAACAAACTATAGTTTTGGCAAGTCGGTTAGGACATCTACTTTGTGGATGACACAAGTAATTTTTCCAACAATTGTTTACAGACAGATTATTTCACTTATAATTCACTGTATCACAATTCCAGTGGGTCAGAAGTTTACATACACTAAGTTGACTGTGCCTCGAAACAGCTTGGATAATTTCAGAAAATGATGTCATGGCTTTAGAAGCTTCTGATAGGCTAATTGACATCATTTGAGTCAATTGTAGGTGTACCTGTGGATGTATTTCAAGGCCATACCTTCAAACCCAGTGCCTCTTTGCTTGACATCATGGGAAAATCAAAAGAAATCAGCCAAGACCTTGGGAGCAATTTCCAAACGCCTGAAGGTACCACGTTCATTTGTACAAACAATAGTATGCAAGTATAAACACCATGGGACCAGGTAGCTGTCATACCGCTCAGGAAGAAGACACATTCTGTCTTCTAGAGAGGAACGTACTTTGGTGCAAAAAGTGC
>NC_052312.1:2758949-2863949 GCF_016432855.1 Salvelinus namaycush | reverse complement strand
TTTCTCTCGCTTTCTCTCTCTCTCTCAGCCCTGTTCTCTCTCTCTCGCTTTCTCTCGCTCTCTCTCTCTCTCAGCCCTGTTCTCTCTCTCTCGCTTTCTCTCGCTCTCTCTCGCTTTCTCTCTCTCAGCCCTTCTCTCTCTCTCTCTCGCTTTCTCTCTCTCAGCCCTTCTCTCTCTCTCTCTCGCTTTCTCTCTCTCTCGCTTTCTCTCTCTCTCTCAGCCCTGTTCGCTCTCTCTCTCTCTCTCTCGCTTTCTCTCTCTCTCTCTCGCTTTCTCTCTCTCAGCCCTTCTCTCTCTCTCTCTCTCTCTCTCTCTCTCGCTTTCTCTCTCTCTCTCAGCCCTGTTCGCTCTCTCGCTCTCTCTCTCAGCCCTGTTCGCTCTCTCGCTCTCTCTCTCAGCCCTGTTCGCTCTCTCGCTCTCTCTCTCAGCCCTGTTCGCTCTCTCGCTCTCTCTCTCAGCCCTGTTCGCTCTCTCTCTCTCGCTCTCTCAGCCCTGTTCGCTCTCTCTCGCTCGCTCTCGCAGCCCTGTTCGCTCTCTCTCGCTCGCTCTCGCAGCCCTGTTCGCTCTCTCTCGCTCTCTCTCGCAGCCCTGTTCGCTCTCTCTCGCTCTCTCTCGCAGCCCTGTTCGCTCTCTCTCGCTCTCTCTCTCAGCCCTGTTCGCTCTCTCTCTCAGCCCTGTTCGCTCTCTCTCTCAGCCCTGTTCGCTCTCTCTCTCAGCCCTGTTCGCTCTCTCGCTCTCTCTCTCAGCCCTGTTCGCTCTCTCGCTCTCTCTCTCAGCCCTGTTCGCTCTCTCTCTCTCGCTCTCTCAGCCCTGTTCGCTCTCTCTCGCTCGCTCTCGCAGCCCTGTTCGCTCTCTCTCGCTCTCTCTCGCAGCCCTGTTCGCTCTCTCTCGCTCTCTCTCGCAGCCCTGTTCGCTCTCTCTCGCTCTCTCTCGCAGCCCTGTTCGCTCTCTCTCGCTCTCTCTCGCAGCCCTGTTCGCTCTCTCTCGCTCTCTCTCGCAGCCCTGTTCGCTCTCTCTCGCAGCCCTGTTCGCTCTCTCTCGCAGCCCTGTTCGCTCTCTCTCGCAGCCCTGTTCGCTCTCTCTCGCAGCCCTGTTCGCTCTCTCTCGCAGCCCTGTTCGCTCTCTCTCGCAGCCCTGTTCGCTCTCTCTCGCAGCCCTGTTCGCTCTCTCTCGCAGCCCTGTTCGCTCTCTCTCGCAGCCCTGTTCGCTCTCTCTCGCTCTCTCTCGCAGCCCTGTTCGCTCTCTCTCGCAGCCCTGTTCGCTCTCTCTCGCAGCCCTGTTCGCTCTCTCTCGCAGCCCTGTTCGCTCTCTCTCGCAGCCCTGTTCGCTCTCTCTATAAGGGTTAGGGTTAGTAAATCCTGTTAGTCGGCTCTCTCACAGCACAGCAGATGGTGAGGGGAATCCCTTTCGCTCCCCGGGGGAATTAAGGAAAGATGAAGATACTTGGGTTCAATGTCCTCCAGCCCCATAGATACAGAACTACCAGGGGTGTATTCAGTCAGCGGTGTGAAACCGTGGCAACTTCACAGATAGGAATGAATAGAACAGACATGATTCCTTATTCTACCTGACAATCCAAATCTGTTTTAATCTACACCATTTCTATCTACACATTTCTGCAACGGTCGTCCTGAACAGGCCTCTGAACCGTTGCACTTTTCAACGACCTCATCACTGTGTGTTTCGATGTATCTCTGTGAGGTTGCCAGGTTTGAAAGGTCCTCCCTCCCCTCCCTCCCTCCGGTGTCATAGATACTGCTGCAGTGCCCTGGGCTCCGCTGAGTAATTCTTAGAATAAAAGGTTGTTGTCTGGCAACCGAACAAGTTCAACCCCAAGCAGCTTTTTGACTTATTTTTTTTCTGTAAGTAGTCATTTCATTGCTGTACACCCTGTAGGTTTCTAGAGTGGTAGTCATCGAGGCTAGCTAGTCAGTTACTCACACGGACTATCTCTAGGGCTTTTCTAGGCCACTCTGACCTAGGATCCGTCAAATGGCACCCTATTCGCTACCGTATGTAAATGCAGTCCCAGTCTACTTGACCACCGGTCAGTAAACCAGTGTATGTTGTTCAGTAGGACGTGTAACCTAGAGGCCAAAATGACATGTTCTCGTTCACTACAGCCCATATCTGCTGAACACGTGTCCAGTCACCCTGTCATTGTCCCGCTGTGCTGGAGTCTCCCATGGTGGTGCACAAAGCACATTCTGTCAACTTGGGTAATAGCCTAGCTACTATTGCATTAGCCTAGGACAGTTTCTCTTGGGGATGGGCCTGTAAGCCAACCATTTAGGTAATGGCCCTATCTGAAAGCCCTGTGTTTGTCTGTCAGTGCACTGTTATAAGCAGTGTGTGTGTGTGTGTAAATATGAATTGAATGGACTTGAGTGGAGCGGTATAGTCTCTCCTGTCCTAGTCTGATCTGTTCTGAATAATGAAAGCAGGCGCTGGCTGTGTGTGTGTCTCTGCCGTCTTATGTAACTGAAAGCCATAAGCTTCCTGGAGTGTTGACTTTGGTGTGTCCAGATGGTTTATTCACAGGGGCTCTGTGCCACATGAGACCGCAGGGCCGGCTGCGTTTACAGGGAGTGTGTGTGTGTGGAGAACCAGACCTCACCAGCAGCCCTACAGACAGCATACCATAGTTTTAGTTCAGTCAGACAGGACATTGAGAATTACAGGGCTTCCACAGGGAGGATAATGGATTCAATTTCTGTTCATCAAACCAACACTACACACACACCATAAATCTTCAGTAACCTTTTTTACAACTCTCAATAACCCCGATTTGAATCTAAACTGATCAAATTAAATAAGTTGTGTAGCAACAGCTAGGGCGTGAGTGAGGGAGTGTATTTGGCGACACACACCTGTTTTCCATTGGAACCAAAGCAACAGCTACTTCCTGCTAGAGACCAGGGGATACAACAGTTGTTGACAGTGACGTCAAATCGTACCCCCACTGTCCTCTCATCTCTTGCTGCTACTGCTTAACCAGTTCTGACACCAGGCACGCTAGCCAACAGTCGTCATGGTGATTTGGAGGGGTGTTCACACTTTCCACATCGTCCGTCTGTCTGTAACATTCCTCTGCTGTTCCGTCCGTGGCGTTTGATATTTCACTTGCACGTTGTGACATTTCGTACGTTTCCTGTGTGGCGAACTGAGATGATTCTGCACTCTGCATGCAAGCTAGTCTGTTGGTTCAATATGTTATTTTAGTGAGTTTGCTGTCCTCGTCTGGTCCGATAGCAGATCAATGTGTGCTCCAGCCAACTCCTCTGTTGTCATGCACAGATGTGTGTCATGACAACGATTGACAGTTGTCTAAAGCAGTTGACTTTTAAATGAAGAAAAATAAATTGTGTTCGAAACTACGCAATACAGAATTGAAATTACACATTATCCGTCATAACAATAGAAAACAAAATAGACTTTTGTACAAACAATATAACTATGTACATAGGCTACTGTCAGGAGGTCATAATTATGAGTAGACAAAATGAAAAAAATAAAAAATAAACTATGAAACACACCCTTCTCTCCCTCCACTATATAAGCCCTTTACGAAAATATAACTTCCTGATCCGGGTACATTAGGGCGACGGTCCGATGTCAGAAGGATTCAGATAATAAGCTGTTCCGAGGACGTGAGGGCGACGGTCCGATGTCAGAAGGATTCAGATAATAAGCGGTTCCGAGGACATGTGGACAACGGTCCTACGTTAAAAGGGCTCAGATACTAACCTAACGAAATTAGCATCGTGATTCAATGTGAAGGTGACGATCGACACGCCAAACGGATGAATTTTGACCATACCAGCCAGAATATAGCATGAGCTTAAAGTATGGCAACTTGGTATGAACTTTGAACTCTTATTCACTAAAGAAGTGATGCTTCCTAGCCGTTGCGTTAGCAACCGCAGCTGTAAACGTGGGCTAGGAAAGGACGGACAAAGGAACTATTCTAACAAACTACACGATACTACCAAGTATCCAGTCTACCACCAGAGACACTCTTCAACGGACAAGGAAGGTCTATGTTGGGCAACACGGCCAGCATCTACGACCAACCTACCGAAGCGCAGCTCAGAGTAAATATTTATTGCATTCTCCTTTTTCAAATGGGCGGTAATTTAGAATGCATAAGATACTGTATTTAGGATAGCATAGCTTCTCCCTTTGTTTCTCAGTCTTCCCGCTCTTTCACTCAAACCCTTTCCTTTGTGTAAGCAGCAGTCATGTCGGCTCCGTCCACCAGGGACGTTTTCTGTATGACATAATATCCATTCTGTGTTTATGTAATTCTGTGTGATTTATTTTGGTATTTAGTAAATAAATAATTAAACCAAAGTTTGTATTGCTGATTTCAACTTGTTAGCCAGGGTTCGTGAAGATAACCAAGAATTCTACGATGTTCAGATGAGACTAAACAAGGTGACGATTAATATTGATGTAAAAGACTACTAGGTCTTAAAGAGTATATTCGGAAGACAACAGCTCTATAAACATTCTTTCGTGGTGCCCCGACTTTCTAGTTAATTATCTACCTGATTAGCTTAATCAGGTAATATTAATTACAGAGAAATGATTTTATAGAATAGCATGTCATATCACTTAATCCGGCAGAGCCAAAGACACGACAATTGTTTAGTGTCGAGTTGTTCACATTAGTTAGTATTACATAGTTGGCTACGTCTCGTGCTTCAACTGTGGAAGCCAAGGCATTAAAAAAATAATAAAATGTTATCACGGCCACTGATCGCTCTGTACGAATAATACCCTGAAAATATACTAATGGTGTTTTTTGAGGTGAGAAGATTGTAGGGGACAGTAAAGCACTGGGGAGGACCTATTCTGTACAGCCTTCTGTACATGGATAGAGATCTTATCTTTATCTGAGCCATTCTGGTGTCTGACCACAGCGCCGTCAAGGCTATCCCCAATTTTAAAGTAGTCCTTTTTTTCTTCATCTTTTGTGTTTTGGAAAAAGCGTAAACTTCATATTGGTGATTTACAAAAAAAAAAAAGTGTTTTATTTATTTTTTAAATGTCCTGAACCAAATTAATCTATTTGTGATAAAGCTTCAAGCTATTTACAAACCATAGACAAGCCAATTTGAAGAATCCCCACCCAGTTCACTAATTTAAATCGGTGGAAGCCCTCAATGGCAGTGTCCATGCTAAAACGGGTTCTATCCATCTAGAGATCTGTCTCTATTGGTGAGCTGGAGCTTCACTTCTCCATCGCTGCTGTAGCCTACTTCCCCCTTTTTTCCCCTCCTTTTTTTGTTGCATGCTTCTCACTGACCCTGGGTTACTTTGCATACAAAACGCTGAGACACAGGTGAAGGGACTGCAGGAGAGTGGGAAGGAGGGGAGAAAGAGAGATTTGTGGAGAGGAAGAGACTTTAAGGCCCTGGCCTCTGGAATGTTTGGATGGCCATATCCCACATGTTGACCCCTGCTGTGCTGACGTTCCAATGGCTCCAATCTGACTTGGATTAGGCCTAGGGCCTACTTCACAGGACGACTCCCCCCTAGCCTGCCACTCTCCCCCCCTAGCCTGCCACTCTCCCCCCCTAGCCTGCCACTCTCCCCCCCTAGCCTGCCACTCTCCCCCCCTAGCCTGCCACTCTCCCCCCCTAGCCTGCCACTCTCCCCCCCTAGCCTGCCACTCTCCCCCCCTAGCCTGCCACTCTCCCCCCCTAGCCTGCCACTCTCCCCCCCCTAGCCTGCCACTCTCCCCCCCTAGCCTGCCACTCTCCCCCCCCTAGCCTGCCACTCTCCCCCCCCTAGCCTGCCACTCTCCCCCCCTAGCCTGCCACTCTCCCCCCCCTAGCCTGCCACTCTCCCCCCCCTAGCCTGCCACTCTCCCCCCCCTAGCCTGCCACTCTCCCCCCCCTAGCCTGCCACTCTCCCCCCCCTAGCCTGCCACTCTCCCCCCCCTAGCCTGCCACTCTCCCCCCCCTAGCCTGCCACTCTCCCCCCCTAGCCTGCCACTCTCCCCCCCCTAGCCTGCCACTCTCCCCCCCCTAGCCTGCCACTCTCCCCCCCCTAGCCTGCCACTCTCCCCCCCCTAGCCTGCCACTCTCCCCCCCCTAGCCTGCCACTCTCCCCCCCCTAGCCTGCCACTCTCCCCCCCCTAGCCTGCCACTCTCCCCCCCCTAGCCTGCCACTCTCCCCCCCCTAGCCTGCCACTCTCCCCCCCCTAGCCTGCCACTCTCCCCCCCCTAGCCTGCCACTCTCCCCCCCCTAGCCTGCCACTCTCCCCCCCCTAGCCTGCCACTCTCCCCCCCCTAGCCTGCCACTCTCCCCCCCCTAGCCTGCCACTCTCCCCCCCTAGCCTGCCACTCTCCCCCCCCTAGCCTGCCACTCTCCCCCCCCTAGCCTGCCACTCTCCCCCCCCTAGCCTGCCACTCTCCCCCCCCTAGCCTGCCACTCTCCCCCCCCTAGCCTGCCACTCTCCCCCCCCTAGCCTGCCACTCTCCCCCCCTAGCCTGCCACTCTCCCCCCCCTAGCCTGCCACTCTCCCCCCCCTAGCCTGCCACTCTCCCCCCCCCTAGCCTGCCACTCTCCCCCCCCTAGCCTGCCACTCCCCCCCCCTAGCCTGCCACTCCCCCCCCCTAGCCTGCCACTCCCCCCCCCTAGCCTGCCACTCCCCCCCCCCTAGCCTGCCACTCCCCCCCCCCTAGCCTGCCACTCCCCCCCCCCTAGCCTGCCACTCCCCCCCCCCTAGCCTGCCACTCCCCCCCCCCTAGCCTGCCACTCTCCCCCCCCTAGCCTGCCACTCTCCCCCCCCTAGCCTGCCACTCTCCCCCCCCTAGCCTGCCACTCTCCCCCCCTAGCCTGCCACTCTCCCCCCCCTAGCCTGCCACTCTCCCCCCCCTAGCCTGCCACTCTCCCCCCCCTAGCCTGCCACTCTCCCCCCCCTAGCCTGCCACTCTCCCCCCCCTAGCCTGCCACTCTCCCCCCCCTAGCCTGCCACTCTCCCCCCCCTAGCCTGCCACTCTCCCCCCCCTAGCCTGCCACTCTCCCCCCCCTAGCCTGCCACTCTCCCCCCCTAGCCTGCCACTCTCCCCCCCCTAGCCTGCCACTCTCCCCCCCCTAGCCTGCCACTCTCCCCCCCCTAGCCTGCCACTCTCCCCCCCCTAGCCTGCCACTCTCCCCCCCCTAGCCTGCCACTCTCCCCCCCCTAGCCTGCCACTCTCCCCCCCCCTAGCCTGCCACTCTCCCCCCCCTAGCCTGCCACTCTCCCCCCCCTAGCCTGCCACTCTCCCCCCCCTAGCCTGCCACTCTCCCCCCCCTAGCCTGCCACTCTCCCCCCCCCCTAGCCTGCCACTCTCCCCCCCCCCCCTAGCCTGCCACTCTCCCCCCCCCCCCTAGCCTGCCACTCTCCCCCCCCCCCTAGCCTGCCACTCCCCCCCCCCCCTAGCCTGCCACTCCCCCCCCCCCTAGCCTGCCACTCCCCCCCCCTAGCCTGCCACTCTCCCCCCCCTAGCCTGCCACTCTCCCCCCCCTAGCCTGCCACTCTCCCCCCCCTAGCCTGCCACTCTCCCCCCCCTAGCCTGCCACTCTCCCCCCCCCTAGCCTGCCACTCTCCCCCCCCTAGCCTGCCACTCTCCCCCCCTAGCCTGCCACTCTCCCCCCCCCCCTAGCCTGCCACTCTCCCCCCCCCCCTAGCCTGCCACTCTCCCCCCCCCCCTAGCCTGCCACTCTCCCCCCCCCCCTAGCCTGCCACTCTCCCCCCCCCCTAGCCTGCCACTCTCCCCCCCCCCTAGCCTGCCACTCTCCCCCCCCCCCTAGCCTGCCACTCTCCCCCCCCCCCTAGCCTGCCACTCTCCCCCCCCCCCTAGCCTGCCACTCTCCCCCCCCCCCTAGCCTGCCACTCTCCCCCCCCCTAGCCTGCCACTCTCCCCCCCCTAGCCTGCCACTCTCCCCCCCCTAGCCTGCCACTCTCCCCCCCCTAGCCTGCCACTCTCCCCCCCCTAGCCTGCCACTCTCCCCCCCTAGCCTGCCACTCTCCCCCCCCTAGCCTGCCACTCTCCCCCCCCTAGCCTGCCACTCTCCCCCCCCTAGCCTGCCACTCTCCCCCCCCTAGCCTGCCACTCTCCCCCCCCTAGCCTGCCACTCTCCCCCCCCTAGCCTGCCACTCTCCCCCCCCTAGCCTGCCACTCTCCCCCCCCTAGCCTGCCACTCTCCCCCCCCTAGCCTGCCACTCTCCCCCCCCTAGCCTGCCACTCTCCCCCCCCTAGCCTGCCACTCTCCCCCCCCTAGCCTGCCACTCTCCCCCCCCTAGCCTGCCACTCTCCCCCCCCTAGCCTGCCACTCTCCCCCCCCTAGCCTGCCACTCTCCCCCCCCTAGCCTGCCACTCTCCCCCCCCTAGCCTGCCACTCTCCCCCCCCTAGCCTGCCACTCTCCCCCCCCTAGCCTGCCACTCTCCCCCCCCTAGCCTGCCACTCTCCCCCCCCTAGCCTGCCACTCTCCCCCCCCTAGCCTGCCACTCTCCCCCCCCTAGCCTGCCACTCTCCCCCCCCTAGCCTGCCACTCTCCCCCCCCTAGCCTGCCACTCTCCCCCCCCTAGCCTGCCACTCTCCCCCCCCTAGCCTGCCACTCTCCCCCCCCCCTAGCCTGCCACTCTCCCCCCCCCCCCTAGCCTGCCACTCTCCCCCCCCCCCTAGCCTGCCACTCTCCCCCCCCCCCCTAGCCTGCCACTCTCCCCCCCCCCCCTAGCCTGCCACTCTCCCCCCCCCCCCTAGCCTGCCACTCTCCCCCCCCCCCCTAGCCTGCCACTCTCCCCCCCCCCCTAGCCTGCCACTCTCCCCCCCCCCCTAGCCTGCCACTCTCCCCCCCCCCCCTAGCCTGCCACTCTCCCCCCCCCCCTAGCCTGCCACTCTCCCCCCCCCTAGCCTGCCACTCTCCCCCCCTAGCCTGCCACTCTCCCCCCCTAGCCTGCCACTCTCCCCCCCTAGCCTGCCACTCTCCCCCCCCTAGCCTGCCACTCTCCCCCCCTAGCCTGCCACTCTCCCCCCCTAGCCTGCCACTCTCCCCCCCTAGCCTGCCACTCTCCCCCCCCTAGCCTGCCACTCTCCCCCCCCCTAGCCTGCCACTCTCCCCCCCCCTAGCCTGCCACTCTCCCCCCCCCTAGCCTGCCACTCCCCCCCCCCTAGCCTGCCACTCCCCCCCCCCCTAGCCTGCCACTCCCCCCCCCCTAGCCTGCCACTCCCCCCCCCCTAGCCTGCCACTCCCCCCCCCCTAGCCTGCCACTCTCCCCCCCCTAGCCTGCCACTCTCCCCCCCCTAGCCTGCCACTCTCCCCCCCCTAGCCTGCCACTCTCCCCCCCCTAGCCTGCCACTCTCCCCCCCTAGCCTGCCACTCTCCCCCCCTAGCCTGCCACTCTCCCCCCCTAGCCTGCCACTCTCCCCCCCCCCTAGCCTGCCACTCTCCCCCCCCCCCTAGCCTGCCACTCTCCCCCCCCCCCCTAGCCTGCCACTCTCCCCCCCCTAGCCTGCCACTCTCCCCCCCCCCCTAGCCTGCCACTCTCCCCCCCCCCCTAGCCTGCCACTCTCCCCCCCCCCCCCTAGCCTGCCACTCTCCCCCCCCCCTAGCCTGCCACTCTCCCCCCCCCCTAGCCTGCCACTCTCCCCCCCCCTAGCCTGCCACTCTCCCCCCCCCTAGCCTGCCACTCTCCCCCCCCCTAGCCTGCCACTCTCCCCCCCCCCCTAGCCTGCCACTCTCCCCCCCCCCTAGCCTGCCACTCTCCCCCCCCCCTAGCCTGCCACTCTCCCCCCCCCCTAGCCTGCCACTCTCCCCCCCCCCTAGCCTGCCACTCTCCCCCCCCCCTAGCCTGCCACTCTCCCCCCCCCCTAGCCTGCCACTCTCCCCCCCCCCTAGCCTGCCACTCTCCCCCCCCCCTAGCCTGCCACTCTCCCCCCCCCCCTAGCCTGCCACTCTCCCCCCCCCCCTAGCCTGCCACTCTCCCCCCCCCCCTAGCCTGCCACTCTCCCCCCCCCCCTAGCCTGCCACTCTCCCCCCCCCCCTAGCCTGCCACTCTCCCCCCCCCCCTAGCCTGCCACTCTCCCCCCCCCCCTAGCCTGCCACTCTCCCCCCCCCCCTAGCCTGCCACTCTCCCCCCCCCCCTAGCCTGCCACTCTCCCCCCCCCCCCTAGCCTGCCACTCTCCCCCCCCCCCTAGCCTGCCACTCTCCCCCCCCCCTAGCCTGCCACTCTCCCCCCCCCCTAGCCTGCCACTCTCCCCCCCCCCTAGCCTGCCACTCTCCCCCCCCCCCTAGCCTGCCACTCTCCCCCCCCCCTAGCCTGCCACTCTCCCCCCCCCCCTAGCCTGCCACTCTCCCCCCCCCCCTAGCCTGCCACTCTCCCCCCCCCCCTAGCCTGCCACTCTCCCCCCCCCCTAGCCTGCCACTCTCCCCCCCCCCTAGCCTGCCACTCTCCCCCCCCCCCTAGCCTGCCACTCTCCCCCCCCCCTAGCCTGCCACTCTCCCCCCCCCCCTAGCCTGCCACTCTCCCCCCCCCCTAGCCTGCCACTCTCCCCCCCCCCTAGCCTGCCACTCTCCCCCCCCCCCTAGCCTGCCACTCTCCCCCCCCCCTAGCCTGCCACTCTCCCCCCCCCTAGCCTGCCACTCTCCCCCCCCTAGCCTGCCACTCTCCCCCCCCTAGCCTGCCACTCTCCCCCCCCTAGCCTGCCACTCTCCCCCCCCTAGCCTGCCACTCTCCCCCCCCTAGCCTGCCACTCTCCCCCCCCCTAGCCTGCCACTCTCCCCCCCCTAGCCTGCCACTCTCCCCCCCCTAGCCTGCCACTCTCCCCCCCCTAGCCTGCCACTCTCCCCCCCCCTAGCCTGCCACTCTCCCCCCCCTAGCCTGCCACTCTCCCCCCCCTAGCCTGCCACTCTCCCCCCCCCTAGCCTGCCACTCTCCCCCCCCTAGCCTGCCACTCTCCCCCCCCTAGCCTGCCACTCTCCCCCCCTAGCCTGCCACTCTCCCCCCCCTAGCCTGCCACTCTCCCCCCCCTAGCCTGCCACTCTCCCCCCCCTAGCCTGCCACTCTCCCCCCCCTAGCCTGCCACTCTCCCCCCCCCTAGCCTGCCACTCTCCCCCCCCCCCTAGCCTGCCACTCTCCCCCCCCCCCTAGCCTGCCACTCTCCCCCCCCCCCTAGCCTGCCACTCTCCCCCCCCCCCTAGCCTGCCACTCTCCCCCCCCCCCTAGCCTGCCACTCTCCCCCCCCCCCTAGCCTGCCACTCTCCCCCCCCCCCTAGCCTGCCACTCTCCCCCCCCCCCTAGCCTGCCACTCTCCCCCCCCCCTAGCCTGCCACTCTCCCCCCCCCCTAGCCTGCCACTCTCCCCCCCCCCCCTAGCCTGCCACTCTCCCCCCCCCCAAGCCTGCCACTCTCCCCCCCCCCCAAGCCTGCCACTCTCCCCCCCCCCCAAGCCTGCCACTCTCCCCCCCCCCAGCCTGCCACTCTCCCCCCCCCCAGCCTGCCACTCTCCCCCCCCCCCCAAGCCTGCCACTTCCCCCCCCCCCCCCAAGCCTGCCACTCTTTCCCCCCCCCCCCCCCAAGCCTGCCACTCTTTCCCCCCTCCCCCCCAAGCCTGCCACTCTTTCCCCCCCTCCCCCCCAAGCCTGCCACTCTTTCCCCCCCTCCCCCCCAAGCCTGCCACTCTTTCCCCCCCCCCCCCCCCCCAAGCCTGCCACTCTTTCCCCCCCCCCCCCCCCCCCCCCAAGCCTGCCACTCTTTCCCCCCCCCCCCCCCCCCCCAAGCCTGCCACTCTTTCCCCCCCCCCCCCCCCCCCCCCCCCCCCCCCCCCCCCCCAAGCCTGCCACTCTTCCACCCCCCCCCCCCCCCTCAAGCCTGCCTTTCTGCAGAGGTGGTATCGAATTAGATGCATGCACTTGCAGCGCACACGTATCTACTCACACACACACACGAGTGTTTGCACACACATGCAGTATAGGCTACATGTGAACACACAGGTAGAGAGAGTCACTCACTGCTACAGCTCCTGTGGTGGTGTTAGATTGTAGAGCTACAGTCTAAATGGTGTTCACTCTCACCTGCAGGGCTGGTATCTGGACCCTGTTTACACATGTCTGTGCATAAACACACTCTGTGTCTGTACGTAACTCTCTCTTCATGCCGTCTCTCTCTCACCGCTGTAACGAGGTTGCTACGTCCTGTTTGGTACTTCCGCCGCATCAGTGGTTGGCAGGTTTCTGAAGACTGATATTGCCATTAGCAACGTTTTGACACATAAGGTAAACACCAGAGCAGCAGATCAGATGACAGTCCTCCTGAAATGAGGAAGCTAGTCTGGATGGAATCATTGTTGCTTTGTGTAACGTTAGTTCAGACGAAAGCACCTACTGTACTTTCGTTATTAGGGGTCAGTCCAATAGAGAGAAAAAGCCCTAGGCCTGTCTTTGTTTTCACACACAGGCCCACAAAAGGCTCTTTGTTTTTCAGAATTGCAGTCACACATTCATTATGAGTATTGGGAATAACACACACATGGGAATTGGCCTACTATGCATGGGCTATTTGTGCACACGTTTTGTCTTGGCCACACAGAAGTACCCTGAATCCCGTAGAAGTAGGCTGTAAGCAGCTGTCGTAGCTACACTCGTCTCCTTGTACTTTTCAAGTGTTTCTGGCAGAGACGTAAGACGGGGACTTGAGCAACGGCACGTTGAGTCCCGGCCCTGAAGGATTTAAGCCTGTCGTGATTTGACTGTCTTTTTAGTTGAGTCTTTCTCACTCTCTCTTTCTTTCTCTCTCTCTCTCTTTCTTTCTCACTCACTCCATCTCTGTTCAGGTTTTTTTTCTTCTGATGTATATATATATATTTTGGGGTGCTCTTTCACTCCCTTTGTCCATGTCCTCACTCTGGTATTATCTCCCCTCTGTTATTCATTCACTTCATCCCTCCCTCTCTCTCTACCCCGGGATGATTCACTACCTGATATGTGTGGGCGTAAGTAATTATCTCTCTGACACACACACACACACACACAAAGAGGCCCCGGTTCCCTCTTTCCTTGGATTTCAGTGTGGTGTTGAGGGGTGAGCGGATTGTGTGAAGTTTCTTGGCTGTGGGATCGAGAGTAAATCACTTCTGACGTATTTGGACTTCGACACTGTTTCTCTTTTAATCATGGACACGGACAGAGAAACACTCTCTCTCTCACACACACACACACACACACACACACACACACTCACACTCACACTCACCTACTTCAATCCGACACTGATGCGCATGCAAAGACAGAGAAACATGCACTTGTTATTTTTTTAAGGTCGATTTTGGTTTCGGTTATAAAAAAAAATCACGGTTTTGGGTGGAGGTTTATTTTAACCATTTAAATGCACTATGCATTGTGGGTTGAATGCTGTAACAACACAGACTTAAACCATTAATACAAGTCCCATGATGGTAGTTACTGTCCATTACTGCTTATCACTTATTAACCATCATTTATTCACATTAATTTACTTTAACAAAATATTTCAGTTGTGTTTATTACATGGGCTGGATCTGATTTATCTCTAGAGAAACTACAACTCCCTACTACATTTCACAGTTTGGGCTTTATCTGATTTGTCTCTAGAGAAACTGCGCATGAGAAACACAAACAAAATATAATGGAACCGATGTTGGTCAATTAGTTTGAATCATTGAACACACGCACACACATTGTAAACATATATGGATGTCTAAACTTTTTGTTACTTAAAGTAGTTACAAATATTCTAATTTATTCAACTTAAAATAAATGGTTTCAACGGTATTGATTACTGAAAAACCATCTTATTTTCAAATACCCCCGGTATGTATACAGGGCATTCGGAAAGTATTCAGACCCCTTGACTTTTTCGTCATTTTTGTTACGTTACAGCCTTGTTCCAGAATTTATTAAATCGTTTTCCCCCCTCAATCTACACACAATACCCCATAATGACATCACAATACCCCATAATGACAAAGCAAAAACAGGTTTTTAGAAAATATTGCAAATGTATTAATGATTAAAAACGGATCACATTTACATATGTTTTCAGACCTTTTACTCAGTACTTTGTTGAAGCACCTTTGGCAGCGATTACAGCCTCAAGTCTTCTTGGTTATGACGCTACAGATGGGAGACCTCAGACGTGACGCTTGGCATTCAGGCCAAAGAGTTCTATCTTTTTATCAGACCAGAGAATCTTGTTTCTCATGTTCTGGGAGTCCAAGCGGGCTGTCATGTGCTTTTTACTGAGTGGCTTCCATCTGGCCACTCTACCATAAAGGCCTGATTGGTGGAGTGCTGCCGAGATGGGAAAAGCTTCCAGAAGGGCATCTATCTCCACAGAGGAACTCTGGAGCTCTGTCAGAGTGACCATTGGGTTCTTGTTCACCTCCCTGACCAAGGCCCTTCTCTCCTGGCTGGGCGGCCAGCTCTAGGAACAGTCTTGGTGGTTCCAAACTTCTTCCATTTAAGAATTATGGAGGCCACGGTGTTCTTGGGGACCTGTGACGCTGCAGACCTTTTTTAAAAACTTTTTTGTACCTTTCCCCAGATCTGTGCCTCGACACAATCCTGTTTTGGAGCGCTACGGACAATTCCTTCGCTTGGTTTTTACTCTGACATGTACTGTCAGCTGTTGGACCTTATATAGACAGGTGTGTGCCTTTTCAAATCTTGTCCAACCAATTGAATGTACCACAGGTGGACTCCAATCAAGTTGTAGAAACATCTCAAGGATGATTAATGGAAACCGGGTGCACCTGAGCTAAATTTCAAGTCTCATAACAAAAGGTCTGAATACTTATGTAAATGTATAAATTAGCAAAAAGTTCTTAACTTGTTTTTCATTTGTCATTATGGGGTATTGTGATGTCATTATGGGTATTGTGATGTCATTATGGTGTATTTTGAGCTAAATAAATGAATTTTAATAAATTTTAGGATAAGGCTGTAGCGTAACCAAATGTGAAGGGGTCTGAATACTTTCCCAAATCACTGTGTATGGTTTACCTCCCAAGCCTAATTGTCACATGAATGAAGAATAGTCATGTTCCTTCTATTCATGTGCTGGCCTGCATCTTTTTCCGTTATCCAGTCATTTCAATGAAGCCGCTACTGTTCACATTTGAACATGAGGTCGTTTTGGTCCAGTAACTTGACTGGCTACGTAACTCCCTCATCTCTCTCTGGCTTGTAGTCAGTGGTGTAATATGAGACGGGGTCTGGTCTTTGTGTGGTGAGGTGACACAGACAAGGCCCCCCTCTTACCTCATGCATTAGGTGTTCATCATATCAGTACCAAGGCTGATTTTCCATAAAGGTTTGCACCCTTTTTTTAGTGCCCACGTTTTGACTGCTAGGGGGTCAGGAGGTCAACGCCTCTCAGAGACATGAGTGATTTCAGTCCCCTTGTTTTTTTTTTTGTTACACCCGTCCACCTATAATTCGTTTTTCTAATTATGAACACATTGTAAACTAATAGTTTAGAAATAACAGTTAGACTTGGACTGTTGTTTAACAAGGCTGTGTAATTGAATTAGCGTTGTGGATGGTCTAGACGTGCTGCTGTGTGAATGTTTTTTTTGGTTTCAGAGCGAGCGAAAATGTTTTGAGCCAACCTAGCTGATCTGTCAGGTTGATTTCCCCCCCCCCCCCCCAGTCTGTTAGGGGGTTTGAGGGCCAGTCATATGTGACCTTGGTGTTGAGTCATCACAATATCTGCTTCATCACCATGGTTACGCAGTATGGGGTCATGCAAGGTCAAGCTGAGCTTTTTAAAGTGCCTATAGATTGGTCTGGTTATGTGTGTGTGTGTGTGTGTGTGTGTGTGTGTATGTGTATGTGTATGTGTATATATATATATATATATATATATATATATATATATATATATATATATATATATAAAAAACAAACAAAGGGCCCAAGGCTGTGTTTCTACTACGCTGACATGGAATTGTTTTAAGAAGGTCATTCCAAGGATCATTTGATTTAAGAATTTTAGGACCTTTAAGTATCTACAAAAATAATAATATATATATATATATACAAAATATTTGATAACATTGAATTTGCCCTTACTTCCATTGTAACTTCTATTAGCCCATAAAAACACATTGCATTATATATTCATTAATGGAACAACGGATAGTAAAACATTTTTAATAAAAATAAAGTTTGTTTTTTCATGTCTGTCCTATAACTGAAATAATAAGAAAGTTCAGGATGTATACGGTGCATTCAGGATGTATACGGTGCATTCAGGATGTATACGGTGCATTCAGGATGTATACGGTGCATTCAGAAACTATTCAGACCCATTGACTTTTAACACATTTTGCTACATTACAGCCTTGTTCTAAAATTGATTTAAATGAACAAAAATCCTCAAAACAGGTTTTTACATATTTTTGTGAATGTATTAAAAATACATAACTGAAATATCACATTTACATCAGTTTTCAGACCCTTTAATCAGACCTTTGTTGAAGCACTTTTGGCAGCGATTAAAGCGTTGAGTCTTCTTGGGTATGATGCTACAAGCTTGGGAACACCTGTATTTGGGGAGTTTCTCCCATTCTTCTCTGTAGATCCTCTCAAGCTCTCTCAGGTGGGATGGGCAGTGTCGCTGCACCTCTATTTTCAGGTTTTTCCAGAGATGTTAGATCGGGTTCAAGTCCGGGCTCTGGATGGGCCACAAGGACATTCAGAGACTTGTCCCGAAGCCACTCCTGCGTTTTCTTGGCTGTGTACTTAGGGTCATTGTCCTGTTGGAAGGTGAACCTTCACACCAGTCTGAGATCCTGAGGGCTCTGGAGCAGGTTTTCATCAAGGATCTCTCTGTACTTTGCTCTGTTCATCTTTCCCTTGATCCTGACTAGTCTCCCAGTCCCTGCTGCTGAAAAACATCCCCACAGAATGATGCGTCCACCACCATGCTTCACCGTAGGGATGGTGCCAAGTTTCTTCTAGATGTGACGCTTGACATTCAGGCCAAAGAGTTCAATCTTGGTTTCATCAGACCAGAGAATCTTGTTTCTCATGGTCTGAGAGTCCTCCAAGCGGGCTGTCATGTGCCTTTTTTACTGAGTTGCTTCGGTCTGGCCACTCTACCATAAAGGCCTGATTGGTGGAGTGCTGCAGAGATGGTCGTCTTTCTGGAAGGTTCTCCCATCTCCGCAGAGGAACTCTGGAGCTTTGTCAGAGAGACCATTTGGGTTCTTGGTCACCTCCCTGACCAAGGCCTTTCCTCTCCGTTTGGCTGGGCGGCCAGCTCTAGGAGAGTCTTAGTGGTTCCAAATTTCTTCCATTTAAGAATGATGGAGGCCACTGTGTTCTTGGACCTTCAATTCTGCAGAAATGTTTTGGTACCCTTCCCCAGGTCTGTGGCTTGACACAATCATGTCTCGGAGCGCTACGGACAATTCCTTCGCTTGGTTTTTGCTCCAACATGCACTGTCAACTGTGGGACCTTTTATAGACAGGTGTGTGCCTTTCCAAATCATGTCCAATCAATTGAATTTACAACAGGTGGACTCCAAGTTGAGTAAACATCTCAAGGATGATCAATGGAAACAGGATGCACCTGAGCTCAATTTCGAGTATTGTAGCAAAGGGTCTGAATACTTATGTAAATAATGTGTATATATATATATCTTTTATTTTTATACATTTGCAAAACAATTTAAAAACCTGCTTTCACTTTGTCATTATGGGGTATTGTGTGTAGATTGAGGAATTTTGTTTTATTTAATCCATTTCAGAATAGTAAGTCAATGGGTCTGAATTCTTTCAGAATGCACTATGTGTGTGGTGTGTGTATATATATATATATATTTTATTTTTATTTTTTATTACCCCTTTTTAAAAACATTTTTTTCATGGGAACTAAAGTACTTCCACGTAAACTGGTACCGGGCTACCTTCAGATGAGTCTTGAGGCTTGTGTTCATCCTAGAGGAAGTAGATGTCTGTGAAAGCATTTCACAGTAAGCTGTTGTATTTGACGCATGTGACAAATACATTTTTATTTGAGTTTCACCTTTTTTGACGGTTAGGGTCATATTAATGTGTAGCCACAACTGTTGGGACAGAAGTTGTCTGAAGTCTGTACCGCCGATCTGCTAAGTCCTCTAGCTTTGAGCAGACAGATTTTTTTGATTGGTCATGTTGGCGAGTAGCGACTCCCATTTTTTTAAACTCAATAATTGAATTCTCTGGTCTCCATGGAACCCTGTTATTACAAATGACTTGGGCTTATTTCTACTGTGTTGCCTCGGCTAGTTGGCCGCCTCCTCTCTCCAGCTCTGCTCTGGAATGCCAGCCGGACGCAGGACATTTCAATACCCGCTGTCAGCACAGCCAGCTCCAATTCCTCAAAAAATGAAGCTTTTCCCACGTGTACGGTCGTTAGATAGCAGCTGTGTCAGTTGTTCGTTATCGCAATTGGGCTGGGGAAAGGCCTAAAACTGCCTCGGACATCTCGGCTACAGATGGGAGGCCTCAGTTTTGAGTGGGACTTGGACAATGTGTGTGTGTGGGAGGGAGGGAGAAGTGTATAGGGGTTGTGAGTGAGTTTGTTCCGAAACACTTCTTTGCCAAATCAAACAGCAGGACAAAAGCTCTGGAGTGTGAGAGCGGAGTGTCGGTCGGTCCGGCCGGGAATAGGACTTGGAGGGGAGAGGAGTGAGAAGGGGGGAGGGGAATAGAGGACGGGGGGGGGTAGAAGATGGGAGGAGGGGTTTCTTCAGGGGAGAGTGCAGGGTCTCCGAGCACACAGGATCAACACTCCATTCCCCCCTCCATTGTTCACCCAGCCCCACTCTAGCAGTAAGACAATGGAGACAGAAAGGGAGCGCTCTCAGCATAGCGACTGTATATACAGTACCAGTTTAAAAGTTTGGACACACCTACTCATTCAAGGCTTTTTCTTTATTGTCACTATTTTATACATTGTAGAAAGACAAACTATGAAGTAACACATATGGAATGATGTAGTAACTAGAAAAGTGTTAAACAAATCAAAATAGATTTTTAGATTCTTCAAAGTAGGCACCCTTTGCCTTGACACTTTTGCACACTTGGCATTCTCTCAACCAGCTTCACCTGGAATGATTTTCCAACAGTCTCGAAGAAGTTATCATATGATGAGCACTTGTTGGCAGCTTTTCCTTTACTCTGCGGTCCAACTCATCCCAAACCATCTCAATTTGGTTGAGGTCGGGGGATTGTGAAGGCCAGGTCATCTGATGCAGCACTCCATCACTCTCCTTCTTGGTCAAATAGCCCTTACACAGCCTGGAGGTGTGTTTTGGGTCATTATCCTGTTGAAAAACAAATGGTAGTCCCAATAAGCACAAACCAGGTAGGATGGGGTGTCGCTATAGAATGCTGTGGTAGCCATGTTGGTTAAATGTGCCTTGAAATCTAAATACATCACCAACGGTGTCATCAGCAAAGCACCCCCACCCCATCACACCTCCTCCTCCATGCTTCACGGTGGGAACCACACATGCAGAGATCATCCATTCACCTACTCTGCGTCTCACAAAGACACGGCAGTTGGATCCAAATATCTCAAATTTGAACTCCTCAGACCAAAGGACAGATTTCCACCGGTCTAATGTCCGTTGCTCATGTTTCTGGGCCCAAGCAAGTCTCTTCTTCTTATTGGTGTCCTATGGTAGTGGTTTCTTTGCAGCAATTTGACCATGAATGTTTGATTCACGCAGTCTCCTCTGAACAGTTGATGTTGAGATGTGTCTGTTACTTGAACTCTGAATTATGTATTTGGCCTGCAATCTGAGGTGCAGGTAACTCTAATGAACTTATCCTCTGCAGCAGAGGTAACTCTTGGTCTTCCTTTCCAGTGGCGGTTCTCATGAGAGCCAGTTTCATCATAGTGCTTGATGGTTTTGGCGACTGCACTTGAAGAAACCTTAAAATTTTCCGATTGACTGACCTTCATGTCTTAAAGTAATGATGGAATGTCGTTTCTCTTTTCTTATTTGAGCTGTTCTTGCCATAATATGGACTTGGCCCTTTTTGGTAAAATACCATCTTCTGTATACCACCCCTACCTTGTCACAACACAACTGATTGGCTCAAACGTATTAAGAAGGAAGGAAAATCCACAAATTAACTTTTTTTAGAAGACACACCTGTTAAGTGGCTTGAGAGAATGCCAAGAGTGTGCAAAGCTGTCATCAAGGCAAAGGTTGGCTACTTTGAAGAATCTCAAATATAACATATATTGATTTGTTTAACTTTTTTTTTGTGTGTGTTGGTTACCACATGATTCCATATGTTATCATAGTTTGATGTCTTCATTATTATTCTACAATGTAGAAAATAGTAAAAATAAAGAAGAACTCTGGAATGAGTAGGTGTCAACTTTTGACTGTTAACGTTGTTGTATATACACTACCTTTCAAAAGTTTAGGGTTACTTAGAAATGTCCTTGTTTTTGAAAGAAAAGCACTTTTTTTTTTTGTCCATTTAAAATAACATCAAATTGATCAGAAATACAGTGTAGACATTCTTTTGAACGGTAGTGTATATAGGCAGGAGATACTCCTAAGAGCCATTGTAAGGTCTCACACCCACTTGCATAGCTATTGTATGGACATGTATACACACAGTGTACTACACATACTCATATAGGCTAACCCCTAGTGCCATCAGCTACTGGGTGAATCACAAGACACAGACACACACACACAGACACACACACACAGACACACACACACAGTCAGGCTTGTGGGTTCCGCTGGAATGTTGGCGTCCATTTTAGTGGAGCATGTGAAACTGTTATTTTGGTGAGCATAATGAAACCCCTTTTTATCAGTGGTGTAAAAATACTTCAAAGTACTACTTAAGTAGTTTTTTTAGGAAGTATCTGTACTTTACCTCACTATTTATATTTTTGGCAACTTTTACTTCACTACATTCCTGAAGACAATGTATGTAGTTTCTACTCCATGCATTTTCCCTGACACCCAAAGGTACTCATTACATTTTGAATGCTTAGCAGGACAGGAAAATGGTCTAATTCACACGCATGTATCAAGAGAACATCCTTTACTGTCTCTGATCTGGTGGACTCACTAAACACATGCTTCGTTTGTAAGTGATGTCTGAGTGTTGGAGTGTGCCCCTGGCTAGCCATAAAAATAAACATTTACCTAGACCACTGTGCTGTCTGGTTTGCGTTAATTTAAGGAATTTGAAATGACTTTTTTTTTTTGATACTGAAGTATATTTTAGAAATTACTTTTACTTTTGATATTTAAGTATATTTAAAACCAAATACTTTTCTAATTTTACCCAAGTAGGATTTTACTGGGAGACTGATGGTGCGAAAAGGAGACACAAATGCTGGAGAGAGGAAAAGGGAGAGGACTTGGATGAGAGTAGGATAGAGGGAAGGAGAATGTTGAGAGACAGTTGACCGGGGCTTCCATCCATCCATCCATCCATCCATCCATCCATCCATCCATTCATTCAGCAAGGTGCTGCAGCTGCGAAGCAGGCTATTCGGCCTATATTTGGAAAAGCCTAGATTGTGTCTGTGCCCCCAAATGGACACACGGCCTTGGTGGAGTCCTGTCTGCCAGGATCTGTCAGTGGAATCTCAGCGTCTTCTAAGCTCTTTTGTTCATGTTTGGCCAATGCTTTGAAAAGGGAAAGGTTTTTCACTACTCTGGTTCAGATGCATTCATATTGCTGATGAAGAATCCAAAATATCAAACTATGACTGCTGGCAATGCCCAAGAAGCGTGTGTGTGTGTTGCTGCGTGTGTGTGTGTGTTGCTGTGTGCTGGTCTGACGAGCCGTTCAATTAATTGATCCTTTATGTCTCATGTCAGTATCATTGATGTGTGATTGGTCCTTTTTTGTTTCTCATGGCAATATTACTGACTGTGATTGGTTGCCGTTGTCGATTTATACCAGTGTTATTGACTGTGATTGGTCCTTCTTGTTTCAGACCTTTCTAAGAACCGTCTGTGCGAGCTGCCAGAGGAGCTGTGCCAGTTCATCTCCTTGGAGACGCTCAGCTTGTACCACAACTGTGTTCGCTCCCTCACCCCCGACCTCTGTCACCTACAGGCTCTCACCTACCTCAACCTCAGGTAACATCCCTCTTCCTTGCACTCCTTCAGTTGCCTGCACGTCCGTGTATTGCTATTCATAATTGTTCTGTGTGTGTCCGTCCTTGCAGCCGTAACCTCCTCTCCAGCCTGCCCCCCTCGATGTGTCAGCTCCCCCTCCTGAGAGTCCTGATCGTCAGCAACAACAAGCTGTCGGCCCTGCCCACCTCCATACATACCCTCACACACCTCCGACAGCTGGTACGTAGTAATACACACCCACACCTCAGGTTGCCCACTGCCTCAGGTTGCCCTCTGACCCACTGCCTCAGGTTGCCCTCTGACCCACTGCCTCAGGTTGCCCTCTGACCCACTGCCTCAGGCTGCCCACTGCCTCAGGCTGCCCACTGCCTCAGGCTGCCCACTGCCTCAGGCTGCCCACTGCCTCAGGCTGCCCACTGCCTCAGGCTGCCCACTGCCTCAGGTTACCCACTGCCTCAGGTTACCCACTTCCCCACTGCCTCAGGTTACCCACTTCCCCACTGCCTCAGGTTGCCCACTTCCCCACTGCCTCAGGTTGCCCACTTCCCCACTGCCTCAGGTTGCCCACTTCCCCACTGCCTCAGGTTGCCCACTTCCCCACTGCCTCAGGTTGCCCACTTCCCCACTGCCTCAGGTTGCCCACTTCCCCACTGCCTCAGGTTGCCCACTTCCCCACTGCCTCAGGTTGCCCACTTCCCCACTGCCTCAGGTTGCCCACTTCCCCACTGCCTCAGGTTGCCCACTTCCCCACTGCCTCAGGTTGCCCACTTCCCCACTGCCTCAGGTTGCCCACTTCCCCACTGCCTCAGGTTACCCACTTCCCCAGGTTACCCACTGCCTCAGGTTACCCACTGCCTCAGGTTACCCACTGCCTCAGGTTACCCACTGCCTCAGGTTACCCACTGCCTCAGGTTACCCACTTCCCCACTGCCTCAGGTTACCCACTGACCCACTGCCTCAGGTTACCCACTGACCCACTGCCTCAGTGTACCCACTGCCTCAGGTTACCCACTGACCCACTTCCCCACTGCCTCAGGTTGCCCACTTCCCCACTGCCTCAGGTTGCCCACTTCCCCACTGCCTCAGGTTGCCCACTGCCTCAGGTTGCCCACTGCCTCAGGTTGCCCACTGACCCACTGCCTCAGGTTGCCCACTGCCCACTGCACAGGGCTGTCTTTTCTCCAGGTATCTGTCACCATGTCTCTCTCTCTGCTCTAGTTATCTCTTACAGTCTGTTACTCTGGTCATGTTTACTTTAGGTTCTCTATCTGTTCCCCTCTTCTCTCTGTCCTGTCGTCTATCTTTCCTCTCTCTACCCTCACTGGCTGGCTCAGTCCTGTCTGTCTCGCTCTTCATCTTATAAGTCCTGTCTGTCTTCCTCTCTCTCGCTGTCTTCCTCTCTCTCGTTGTCCTGGCTGGCTATCTTTCCTGTCTCTACCCTCACTGGCTGCCTCAGTCCTGTCTGTCCCCCCCCCCCCCACCCACATTTCTAACATACTGCATCTCCCCTCTGACCTATCGCCCCTTTTCCCTTTACCTTCTCTCTCACGTTCTTTCTCTTTACCTTCTTTCTTGCATAGTCTTTGGGGTATAGCCAAGGCCTGGGTTGCCGTTAGTAACTTTTGATGAATTGGTTTTCCTCTGTCCTGTAGGATGTGAGTTGTAATGGCCTGCAGTGTTTGCCTGTGGAGTTGGGTCAGTTGGAGTGTCTGAGAGACCTCAACTTGAGGCGGAACCAGCTCACCACGCTGCCAGAGGGTGAGAGAGACACACACACACACACACCTGACCTTTGACCCCTACGTACACCTTAATATACCAGTGGTATTCAAACTTTTTCAGCAGGTCTGTGTTTTTCTCAAATTTCTCGCGATCCCACCCCCTACTCGAATGACACGATCTTAAAGGGATAGTCCACCCCCCAGAAAGAAAAAAAAATCATAACTCATATCAATTTGGTGAGAAGCCGATCGTCTCTCAGTGGGTAAAATAACAATTCTCCCCGCCGTGATTTCACTTCTAAGTGGTCCGTCAGTGAAATCAGGAAATCCTGAAGGAACGCGTCATAGCCACATGGTTCTCGTCACTGGAGATGAGGGGTAATACACGATCACATTTCATAAAGCTTTTTAAAACGGTTACCTCCAGTCCAGATCTCCACATCAGCCAATAGATGTTATGGCCGTACTTGTATAGAACACATCCATCCGTTTTTAAAAATGTTTATATCGTCATGACAAAATATATATTTAGCTTAGACGTGGTCAATCTAAACAGCGTACAAAATTATTAAGTACTATCTCGCAATGCGCCCTGTGTGTCTGGGAAAGGGCTGCTGTTGTCATAGCAACGTACTCTGCATCGCTCTGGACAGAGGTGAACTGAAAGTTCGAACTCTGTGAGAGATTCCTAAATGGATAGGGCAGTTTGTTTACCGCTAACTAGCTACTTCACATGCTGATATTGACTTTGGTATTATTGTGTGTAGCTAGCTAGCCAGCTATCCCAGAGGGAGAACATTGCATCGTGGGTTTTCTAGTTGACTTGAGCAACAAAAGAGCTCCACAACAATTTCAGCGTGTCGCTACCAACAACCTTGTTCACAGGAAATATTGTTTTCACAATATTAGTGTTTAACGTTTATTAATCATAGGAATTCATGGATTATCCCTTTACAAACTGTACATTGTTACATCAACAAATAACCTTCAATTAATCTCTTATCAAAATGATAAGAAACCAATAATACATTTACTCTATAAAATGTCATTTTTCTAATTTATACTTATCAAAAATGTTTGTATATTATCCCAAAATTATAATCTGTATTTTTAAATTTTATTTCTAAAGCAATTTGGCTGCAGTTTACCCTCGACCGCACTAGGGGTTGTTACCCCGACTCTGTGTGTCAACGTGTCCCTGCCCTCTATAGCTTTATCCCTCTATACCACTAAGCTACTTTGGTACCTAATCTTATTATTGACCCTAGCACTAGATCCTGGACCTGTCTGTAATGCACCAATGAGACTGTCATCTGTTCTTCCCTATATAAAGCCTCATTTATACCGTACCACGCAATGCAGGAGCCCAAAAGCAAAATAGCGATCCTATTTACTTGTCGAATTGTGGAACTGTACACATCTGCATATTTTGGCTACACAACCATGCAAAATGGTGATTATGGTGCCGCTATGTTGTGTTGCGTACTGCACATGATACTTTTGGTCACGTGGTCTATCTCGACACCTGCTCGTCAAACATCTCATTCTAAAATCATGGGCATTAATATGGAGTTTGTCCCCACCCCCCTTTTTGCTGCTATAACAGCCTCCACTCTTCTGGGAAGGCTTTCCACTAGATGACTGAACATTGCTGCTATAACAGCCTCCACTCTTCTGGGAAGGCTTTCCACTAGATGACTGAACATTGCTGCTATAACAGCCTCCACTCTTCTGGGAAGGCTTTCCACTAGATGACTGAACATTGCTGCTATAACAGCCTCCACTCTTCTGGGAAGGCTTTCCACTAGATGACTGAACATTGCTGCTATAACAGCCTCCACTCTTCTGGGAAGGCTTTCCACTAGATGACTGAACATTGCTGCAGGGACTTGCTTCCATTCAGCCACATGAGTATTAGTGAGGTCGGACACTGATGTTGGGTGATTTAGGCCTGTTGTTCGATGGGGTTGAATTCAGGGCTCTGTGCAGGCCAGTCAAGTTCTTCCAAACCGATCTCGCTTTGTGCACGGGGGCATTGTCATGCTGAAACAGGAAAGGGCCTTCTCCAAACTGTTGCCACAAAGTTGGTAGCACAGAATCATCTAGAATGACATTGTATGCTGTAGTGCCATGGGAACCCATTTCATGAATCTCCCGACGAACAGTTCTTGTGCTGACGTTGCTTCCAGAGGCAGTTTGGAACTCGGTACTGAGTGTTGCAACCGAGGACAGATCATTTTTACACGCTTCAGCACTCGGCGATCCCGTTCTGTGACCTCGTGTGGCCTACCACTTCGCGGTTGAGCCGTTGTTGCTACTAGACGTTTTTCACTTCACAATAACAGCACTTCCAGTTGACCGGGGGCAGCTCTAACAGGGCAGAAATTTGACCCGCTGACTTGTTGGAAAGGTGGCATCCTGTGACGGTGCTACGTTGAATGTCACTGAGCTCTTCAGTAAGGGCCATTCTACTGCCACTGTTTGTCTATGGAGATTGCATGGCGATGTGCTCGATTTTTATACACCTGTCAGCAACGGGTGGGGCTGAAATAGCCGAATCCACTCATTTTTAAAGGGGTGTCCACGTACTTTTGTGTGAATAGTGTATAAATTAGGCTTAAGTCCAACTGTTTCTAACCCAGATGTTGACACTCTACTAACCCTAATGTCTCTTCTCTGACCCTGTTGTCAAACAGACCAGGCTACCTCAGAGATATAGGTCTTAAGTACTATTACCAGATCATTTTACCCCAAACAAAACCATACAGTACTTGTAAACAAACAGCAGTGAAATCCCCCAGCGAAAACAAGCCAGCTGCCTGTGACCGTATGATCTGTACTTTTACCAGGATAGCTCTGGCCTCATAGCATCCCTCCACACACTAATCCTGTCTTGAGCTCTTCTCCGACCTCCAGCTTCTCAAAATAACATAACATAGGTTACAACCACTGTAGCATCTCCATTTCAGTCAACACGGTTTGACAAAAGATCATTCGGGCCTTTATTTGAATTGAATAAAATCATAGTTTAAATAAAAGCCCCTCCCCCTCAAGGCTATCAAAACATTGAATTGATATTGACAAAAGTGCATTTTATTATTTCCCAAGATAGTCATTTCCATGATGATTAGATATCATCTCGATACTAAACCCACCACCTCTCTCTCTACCTCTCTACGTCTCTCTCTACCTCTCTCTCTCTACCTCTCAGAGTTGTCCGAGTTACCCCTGGTCCGGTTAGACGTCTCCTGTAACCACATCTCCCACGTGCCCGTGTGTTACCGCCACCTGCGTCAACTCCAGACCATAGTCTTGGACAACAACCCCCTGCAGCAACCGCCTGCCCAGATCTGCTCTAAGGGGAAGTACCACATCTTCAAGTTCCTCAACATTGTGGCCTGCAAGAGGAGCCAGGAGGAGCTGGAGAGAGCCCTGAGACCTACAGGATTTAATAGCTGGTGAGAGGAGGAGGAGGAGGTGGAGAGTGGAGAGTAGGAGAGGGCAGAGAGCCCTGAGACCTACAGGGTTTAATAGCTGGTGAGAGGAGGAGGAGAGTGAGAGAGGAGATGGAGGGCAGAGAGCCCTGAGACCTACAGGGTTTAATAGTTGGTGAGAGGAGGAGGAGAGGATATAGAGTTGATCTAATAATCTTTACTTTGGTACCTTTTTAATGTAACAGTTAATTACATGATGAGAGGAGGAAGGGAGACAGCAGAGGAATCACATGGAGAAAAAATAGGTCAATGAATAATAACAGATCAGTACCGGCTTGTACAGCCGCTGACTACCGAGACCTACCGGCTTGTACAGCCGCTGACTACCGAGACCTACCGGCTTGTACAGCCGCTGACTACCGAGACCTACCGGCTTGTACAGCCGCTGACTACCGAGACCTACCGGCTTGTACAGCCGCTGACTACCGAGACCTACCGGCTTGTACAGCCGCTGACTACCGAGACCTACCGGCTTGTACAGCCGCTGACTACCGAGACCTACCGGCTTGTACAGCCGCTGACTACCGAGACCTACCGGCTTGTACAGCCGCTGAGTCAATATAAGAAATAATATTAGCCTAACCCTCGCCCATAGTAAAGTACCGTACCCGACCCTCGCCCATAGTAAAGTACCGTACCCGACCCTCGCCCATAGTAAAGTACCGTACCCGACCCTCGCCCATAGTAAAGTACCGTACCCGACCCTCGCCAACAAATATAGAACATGTACCACACAGTTCCCTTTTCCTCTTGAACATTTACTGAACAATGACATTTTTCTTCAATATTTTATTGAGTATATATTATTGAGTATATTTTATTGAGTATATATGCCTATTGCGAACAGTAGCTAAATGTTTTTTCTGAACAAAAAATGTCAAACAATAAATCTGAACTGACATATTGCGTATGCTTTTATGAAAATACACTGTACAATTAGGCTACTACCCTTGAATAATGTATTGAACAATTACGTTTTTCTTGAGCATCTAGGGCTATTCATTTGAAAAGGCTTATTGAGCCTGTGGTTCTGCTGAAACCAAAATAAACAATGCGAAACGAGGCCGACTGCCTGTGGTGGCTAATAGCCTTTTTACCTGCATATAAATTAAATAAAACATTGAATGAAAAAAAAAAAATAATAAGATCGGCTTAGAAAAGAAATAGTCTATAACGTAACAAAGTCTGGAAAATCAAAGTACTCGTTGTCCAGCTATGAGGCTGTAATCTCCTACTTTGTCTTTCGCTTGCAGCACTGTTGAGAAACAGAAGTCCACTATGCCAGGTTTCAGGCAGCCCTAAAGCTTAGGCTTAAACAGCAATGTCAGATACAGATAACGAAGGGAAAAACCTCACTGTATTTACTGTGGATATGAATTGCACAAGTGTTATACATTTATGGATTTTATAATGCATTCTGTTTTTTTTATTCAAACCGCACGCCACCCACGGATATAACCACGGGGACTGTGGGTTTTGAGTCAACCCACGCAGCACCAGTGTGTGGAGTGTGTGCTGAATACTGATGTGTGTGTTTGTGTGTGTGTGTCTCCCGGCAGTCTGTCGGACCATGAGCTGTTCTCAGGTCAGTATGGAGGTTTGGACTCTGGCTTCAACAGTGTGGACAGCGGCAGCAAGAGATGGTCTGGGAACGAGGTGAGACAACCAAAACAGAGTTAATTTGTGGTGTTACTATCTTGCAATTATTTGTGTGTGTGTGTGTCTACATTGTGTGAAGAACAGTGGTACTACCATCTGTCGTAATGATTGCCCTAAATCAAGTAGACGTTTTCTTACAAATGTCTTAAACCTTACAAAAGGTCAAATGTGTCAGACCTACTTTTCCCACTTTCTCCTTCCCTATCTGTGTCTCCAGTCTGCAGATGACTTCTCGGAGCGGTCCCTGCGTATTGCTGAGCTCACCAGAGACCAGAGGAACCTGGAGGAAGAGGTGGAGGACGACTCTTCCCTCACAGAGACCCCAGACACGGGTGAGCAGTGGGCTCTAACTAACTCCCTTTAAACTATCACACATTATAACATCAGTTAGTCACACACCCTGGTCTGGGCAGAGATGCAGGCTTTTATTCCAGCCAAGCACTAACCCCTTACAACCATTTAGACATTACGGGCCACCTTCTCAGACACAGATGTAGCTATTACTCCTGGACTGCAAAGCGTTCTGAATGGAGATTCTCCATTTAAAATCTGTGTCTGGGGGAAAATGGGCTAAAATACAGTCACTGGAGAATCAATGGGTTTTATTTCTGACTAGTCTCCTAGTGATGCTATCTAGTGGTGCTATCTAATGATTAATGTCCTCTAATCAAGATTCACAGCATTGATACACCCTTCAAAACCATGACAAATGTATTGTACAACTGAAATGTCTTCAACTGAAATGTGTCTTCCGCATTTAACCCAACCCCTCTGAATCAGAGAGGTGCGGTGGGGGAGGGGCTGACTTAATCGACGTCCACGTCTTCAGCACCCGGGGAACAGTGGGTTAACTGCCTTGCTCAGGGCCCGGGGAACAGTGGGTTAACTGCCTTGCTCAGGGCCCGGGGGAACAGTGGGTTAACTGCCTTGCTCAGGGCCCGGGGGAACAGTGGGTTAACTGCCTTGCTCAGGGCCCGGGGGAACAGTGGGTTAACTGCCTTGCTCAGGGCCCGGGGGAACAGTGGGTTAACTGCCTTGCTCAGGGCCCGGGGGAACAGTGGGTTAACTGCCTTGCTCAGGGCCCGGGGGAACAGTGGGTTAACTGCCTTGCTCAGGGCCCGGGGGAACAGTGGGTTAACTGCCTTGCTCAGGGCCCGGGGGAACAGTGGGTTAACTGCCTTGCTCAGGGCCCGGGGGAACAGTGGGTTAACTGCCTTGCTCAGGGCCCGGGGGAACAGTGGGTTAACTGCCTTGCTCAGGGCCCGGGGGAACAGTGGGTTAACTGCCTTGCTCAGGGCCCGGGGGAACAGTGGGTTAACTGCCTTGCTCAGGGCCCGGGGGAACAGTGGGTTAACTGCCTTGCTCAGGGGCAGAGCGACAGACATTTACCTTGTCAACTCGGGGATTCGATCCAGCAACCTTTTCGGTTACTGGCCCAAGGCTCTAACCACTAGGCTACCTGCCTCCCCATAAGCACACTCACTGAGGAAAGGGACATGCTTATTGTAACAAAACAGGAATAGAGACAGACAGCGCTTTGTTCTTCTAAATCTTGGTCATATCCTCAGACATTCTCTAATGTTATTTGACAGTCTGTAATATCTCTCCCCACACCTCCTCTTTCCTCTCTTGGTTTTCACAGTGACTGGGGAGGCCAAGCAGGTGGATTTCATAGACCGCAGCGTCACCGAGGAGAAAGAAGACTGCAGGACGAATCGTCCCACTCCCCCCCTCACAGCACCCCCGCAGGTTAGGAGGACACCTTTATGAACGCTTATAAAGTATTTATTTTACGTGTGTTTTTATAAACATCTTATGAAGAGCAGATGTGTGTATCTAACAACGACATGGTGGCGTTCGCAGGAGAACGCAGAGGAATCGTCACCACCACCCCAAACACAAGACTCTTCTAGAAGCAGGTGAGACACGCACGCACAGGAGGTTGGTGGCACCTTAATTGGGGAGGACAGGCTCGTGGTAATGACTGGAGTGGAATCAGTGGAATCATATCAGCAACATCAAACACATGGTTTCCAGGTGTTTCATGCCGTTCCGGATTTTATTATGAGCTGTCCTACCCTCACCAGCCTCCTATGACACACACACACACACACACACACACACACACACACACACACACACACACACACACACACACACACACACACACACACACACACAGACCATTGATACTGCACAAGGATACCTCACTCTCAGCTATGTAACAACAAGGGTGTGTGATCGTGATGTATGTGTGTGTCGGTGCCAATTTTCTTTTCGACTGTGTTCCTGCAACAGTTTGACTGGGCTGGCTATGTGTACACAGTCTCATACACAGCAACCGCCCGTCAGTGTTTTCAGATTGAAAAGGAGGACAGAGGACAGATAGTCTTTTGATCACACTCTCTCCCTGCCTTGTTTTACAAGGTCAGCCTCTCTCAGGGACTGTTTGAGGAGCTGGGAAAAGTCAACAGACTGTGGTTCCCATTACTAACACCAGTGACTGACCCAACCAGAGGAACACCCCCCCCCCCCCCCCCCCCCCAGCCAATCGGAAGCACTTGCCATCAAATATTTGCCATTTATATATTATTTTTTTATTACGTTTTTGACATCTTAAATAAAGAAGTTGCAATGTATTAGTTAACCCCTCTCTATCTCAATATTACATATTTAATTTTTTTTCAAGAGTTTTGAAATCAATCAAATGGTTTTACAGTAATTTATTTTGGAATCTTTGGTTATAAATCAGGTTTTGACCTCCATTCGAGTACATTTTATATATATTTTTTAAATTAAATACAGTCAAGAAGTTGCAATGTGTTAACACCTCTATCTCAATATAACGTATTTTGGTATCTGTAGTTAAAGATGGCGTTCTGACGTCTCCATTAATCATACCCGTCTGTGGTTGTTGTGTTGGCTGCAGTGGATTGAAGGGTTTTGGCAGGGGTTTCCCAAACTCTGTCCTGGGGACACCAAGTGGTGCAGGTTCTGGTGTTTGCCCCTAGATCTACACAGCTGACTCCAAATAATCAAAGCTTGATGATGAGTATCTGAATCAGCTGAGTGGTGTTAGGGGGAGGAAAAACTAAAACGTGCAACCCTTGGTGTGAGTTTGGGGAAACGCTGGCTTATGGGGTGGAGTCCTGGGACAGTGAGGAAAAGGCCATTTGACACTTATGTGACATCAAGCCACTACAACCAACCGCTGGCCAGCTTTCACCTGAATAGGATGCCATGTTGATGCTTAACGATATGACATCACGCGATATGACATCACACAGTATTTGGTGTTTGTTCAGTCAACACTCCCCTTTTTTATATTTAGACCTTTTTCCTACCTTCCACCCCTCTTTCACTGTGCTTTTCTATACGCTCACCCTCTTTCTCCATATCCTTCTCTCTCTCTGTCTCTCCCCCCCCAGGTCCACTGTCAGTGTGGAGGTAGGAGGGGGGCTGTCGCACCCGTCCCCCTCCAGTCCCACCCTGGAGGAGAGGAGGAGACCAGGTACTCTGCTCATCTGGCAGGAGAGAGAGAGAATCCATCAGCAGAGAGACCACACGGCCAGAGATAACGGGTGAGGAGAGAGAGAGGACCCAGTAGCAGCAGACGGGTCAGAGACAACGGGTGGGTAGGGAGAGAGGACCCAGTAGCAGCAGACGGGTCAGAGACAACTGGTGGGTAGGGAGAGAGGACCCAGTAGCAGCAGACGGGTCAGAGACAACTGGTGGGGAGGGAGAGAGGACCCAGTAGCAGCAGACGGGCCAGAGACAACGGGTGAGGAGGGAGAGAGGACCCAGTAGCAGCAGACGGGTCAGAGACAACGGGTGAGGAGGGAGAGAGGACCCAGTAGCAGCAGACGGGTCAGAGACAACGGGTGAGGAGGGAGAGAGGACCCAGTAGCAGCAGACGGGTCAGAGACAACGGGTGAGGAGGGAGAGAGGACCCAGTAGCAGCAGACGGGTCAGAGACAACGGGTGAGGAGGGAGAGAGGACCCAGTAGCAGCAGACGGGTCAGAGACAGCGGGTGGGGAGGGAGAGAGGGGGAGAGAGGACCCAGTAGCAGCAGACGGGTCAGAGACAGCGGGTGGGGAGAGAGGACCCAGTAGCAGCAGATGGGCCAGAGACAGCGGGTGGGGAGGGAGAGAGGACCCAGTAGCAGCAGACGGGTCAGAGGGTGGGGAGAGATCCTTTCTACAATGGAAGCTGTTAAGGCTGGACACAAACCCATATCCTTTAAAAAGCTGTGATCAGTGTTTTTGTTTTTAAACAGGACAATCAACAGAGTTGGTACAACAAAATATAACAAATAAAATCCCACCCCAATTAAAGTTAATATATTTTTTAAGGTCATTGTAACAACTAATCTATTAAGAACCAGCTGCTAGTCAACTTGTGTTTGGTGATGGACTTATGGTGTGAGTATTTCCCAATTTCAAACGGTGAACGAAATGGCAGTTGTAGACAACTTTATATGGAAACAACCATCTTTCCATTTCATATCTGATTTCTAAACATCTCCTTCCAGTTTACTGAAGATTACAACGGCCAAAACAGGAAGTCATGTGGCGACGATGTCACAGACAGGAAGTAGCTCGAGGTAAGAGACCTTAAATCTTACATGAACCAAGCTAGTCCAGGAAGTGAGAGAACACTTTTCCTGCCTGAATTGAAGCATGCGACGTATGAAATGTTAATTTAGGCTGCATTTAGACAGGCAGCCCAATTCTGATTTTTCTTCCAGCAGTTGGTCTTTGCACCAATCACATCAGATATTTTTCAGAGCTGATCTGATTGATCAAAAGACCAATTTAGTTGGTAAAAGATCAGAATTGGTCTGCCTGTCTAAGCTTCCGGTGTCTTTCTTTTGTCAAAGCTCTTGTTTATTAGTAGCAGATGCATGTGCACAGTGCCTGATTTGCAGTTTGAGTATTTTCTTACTGAATGTGCTCTGTCTCCCCCTAGTGGTAGTTCACCAGAGAACAACCACTCCCACAACGGCCTCAGACAACGATGTGCGGTCAGTCTTTCATGACTCTATACTTTCATCTCTCTACTATTTTTATTATTTTTTTTACTTTATTTTTGTCTTGATGGGTTTTGTGTTACTATTTAGTATCAGCAATATAATTCATAGCCCGGTCCCAGGTCTGTCGTCTCCTCCTGTAGCCCGGTCCCAGGTCTGTCGTCTCCTCCTATAGCCCGGTCCCAGGTCTGTCGTCTCCTCTTATAGCCCGGTCCCAGGTCTGTCGTCTCCTCCTATAGCCCGGTCCCAGGTCTGTCGTCTCCTCCTATAGCCCGGCCCCAGGTCGTCTGTCGTCTCCTCTTATAGCCCGGCCCCAGGTCGTCTGTCGTCTCCTCTTATAGCCCGGCCCCAGGTCGTCTGTCGTCTCCTCTTATAGCCCGGTCCCAGGTCGTCTGTCGTCTCTTATAGCCCGGTCCCAGGTCGTCTGTCGTCTCCTCTTATAGCCCGGTCCCAGGTCGTCTGTCGTCTCCTCTTATAGCCCGGTCCCAGGTCGTCTGTCGTCTCCTCTTATAGCCCGGTCCCAGGTCGTCTGTCGTCTCCTCTTATAGCCCGGTCCCAGGTCGTCTGTCGTCTCCTCTTATAGCCCGGTCCCAGGTCGTCTGTCGTCTCCTCTTATAGCCCGGTCCCAGGTCGTCTGTCGTCTCCTCTTATAGCCCGGTCCCAGGTCGTCTGTCGTCTCCTCTTATAGCCCGGTCCCAGGTCGTCTGTCGTCTCCTCTTATAGCCCGGTCCCAGGTCGTCTGTCGTCTCCTCTTATAGCCCGGTCCCAGGTCGTCTGTCGTCTCCTCTTATAGCCCGGTCCCAGATCTGTCGTCTCCTCCTATAGCCCGGTCCCAGGTCGTCTGTCGTCTCCCCCTATAGCCCGGTCCCAGGTCGTCTGTCGTCTCCCCCTATAGCCCGGTCCCAGGTCGTCTGTCGTCTCCTCCTATAGCCCGGTCCCAGGTCGTCTGTCGTCTCCTCTTATAGCCCGGCCCCAGATCTGTCGTCTCCTCTTATAGCCCGGTCCCAGGTCGTCTGTCGTCTCCTCTTATAGCCCGGTCCCAGGTCGTCTGTCGTCTCCCCCTATAGCCCGGTCCCAGGTCGTCTGTCGTCTCCCCCTATAGCCCGGTCCCAGGTCGTCTGTCGTCTCCTCCTATAGCCCGGTCCCAGGTCGTCTGTCGTCTCCTCCTATAGCCCGGTCCCAGGTCGTCTGTCGTCTCCTCCTATAGCCCGGTCCCAGGTCGTCTGTCGTCTCCTCCTATAGCCCGGTCCCAGGTCGTCTGTCGTCTCCTCCTATAGCCCGGTCCCAGGTCGTCTGTCGTCTCCTCCTATAGCCCGGTCCCAGGTCGTCTCCTCCTATAGCCCGGTCCCAGGTCGTCTCCTCCTATAGCCCGGTCCCAGGTCGTCTCCTCCTATAGCCCGGTCCCAGGTCGTCTCCTCCTATAGCCCGGTCCCAGGTCGTCTCCTCCTATAGCCCGGTCCCAGGTCGTCTCCTCTTATAGCCCGGTACCAGGTCGTCGGTCGTCTCCTCTTATAGCCCGGTACCAGGTCGTCGGTCGTCTCCTCCTATAGCCCGGTCCCAGGTCGTCGGTCGTCTCCTCCTATAGCCCGGTCCCACGTCGTCTCCTCCTATAGCCCGGTCCCAGGTCGTCTGTCGTCTCCTCCTATAGCCCGGTCCCAGGTCGTCTGTCGTCTCCTCTTATAGCCCGGTCCCAGGTCGTCTGTCGTCTCCTCCTATAGCCCGGACCCAGGACGTCTGTCGTCTCCTCTTATAGCCCGGTCCCAGGTCGTCTGTCGTCTCCTCCTATAGCCCGGTCCCAGGTCGTCTGTCGTCTCCTCCTATAGCCCGGTCCCAGGTCGTCTGTCGTCTCCTCCTATAGCCCGGTCCCAGGTCGTCTGTCGTCTCCTCCTATAGCCCGGTCCCAGGTCGTCTGTCGTCTCCTCCTATAGCCCGGTCCCAGGTCGTCTGTCGTCTCCTCCTATAGCCCGGTCCCAGGTCGTCTGTCGTCTCCTCCTATAGCCCGGTCCCAGGTCGTCTGTCGTCTCCTCCTATAGCCCGGGTCCCAGGTCGTCTGTCGTCTCCTCCTATAGCCCGGGTCCCAGGTCGTCTGTCGTCTCCTCCTATAGCCCGGTCCCAGGTCGTCTGTCGTCTCCTCCTATAGCCCGGTCCCAGGTCGTCTCCTCCTATAGCCCGGTCCCAGGTCGTCTCCTCCTATAGCCCGGTCCCAGGTCGTCTCCTCCTATAGCCCGGTCCCAGGTCGTCTCCTCCTATAGCCCGGTCCCAGGTCGTCTGTCGTCTCCTCCTATAGCCCGGTCCCAGGTCTGTTTGTGCTCTTGCCCAACTCATTTGCTGTCATTTTCAAGCCAAACATTGCCAACGAGTGACGGGGGCGCATGATCGCACAGACAGACTGTCACCCAGACTGTATAATCCACACCTGATGTAAATCATGTCTGTCACCCAGACTGTATAATCCACACCTGATGTAAATCATGTCTGTCACCCAGCCTCCCGGGTGGCGCAGTGGTCTAGGGCCACCAGAGTCTCTGGGTTCGCGCCCAGGCTCTGTCGCAGCCGGCCGCAACCGGGAGGTCCGTGGGGCGACGCACAATTGGCATAGCGTCGTCCGGGTTAGGGAGGGTTTGGCCGGTAGGGATATCCTTGTCTCAGTATGTAAAATGTAATGTAATGTAAAAAAAAAATAAAAAATGTAATTAAATGTATGCACTCTACTGTAAGTCGCTCTGGATAAGAGCGTCTGCTAAATGACTAAAATGTAAATGTAAAATGTATGACAGTCACCCAGACTGTATAGTCCACACCTGATGTAAATCATGTCTATGGCTGTCACCCAGACTGTATAATCCACACCTGGTGTAAATCATGTCTATGACAGTCACCCAGACTGTATAATCCACACCTGATGTAAATCATGTCTATGACTGTCACCCAGACTGTATAATCCACACCTGATGTAAATCATGTCTGACTGTCACCCAGACTGTATAATCCACACCTGATGTAAATCATGTCTGACTGTCACCCAGACTGTATAATCCACACCTGATGTAAATCATGTCTATGACTGTCACCCAGACTGTATAATCCACACCTGGTGTAAATCATGTCTATGACTGTCACCCAGACTGTATAATCCACACCTGATGTAAATCATGTCTGTCACCCAGACTGTATAATCCACACCTGATGTAAATCATGTCTGTCACCCAGACTGTATAATCCACACCTGGTGTAAATCATGTCTGACTGTCACCCAGACTGTATAATCCACACCTGATGTAAATCATGTCTGTCACCCAGACTGTATAATCCACACCTGATGTAAATCATGTCTGACTGTCACCCAGACTGTATAATCCACACCTGATGTAAATCATGTCTGTCACCCAGACTGTATAATCCACACCTGATGTAAATCATGTCTGACTGTCACCCAGACTGTATAATCCACACCTGATGTTAATCATGTAATTGCCTCACTCCCCCTTCAACAGAGTGCAGATCAGATGTCAGTGTCTCACACATCACCGGTTCAGCGCTCTGTTAGCCGATCAGGTATACACCGATACAGTTCATCTCCTATCTCCTAGTACAGACAACGCCGATGTTAGTTAACACAACGTGTGTGTGTTTTATCAGACGCTCCGTCGTCTCCCAAGGCGGCGTCCCCTCCAGGCCTGAGTCAGAAACCCAACAGTTTCCTGTTCCGCACCTCGTCCCGCTGCAGCGTCAAGAGTCAGTTCTCCATCTCAGGCTCCACACAGAGTCTGGTGGAGGCAGGCCGCTCTGAGTCTCGCTCCGTGTTGAGACCAGATGTCGTACAGCTACGCAAGGTACGCTTTTTACGGTCTATCAATTTTAAGAGGCTTTATTTTGACATGTTAACGTTGCCAAAGCAAGTGAAATAGATACAAAAAAATTACAGTAAATGTTACACTCACAAAAGTTCCAAAAGAATAAAGACATTTCAAATGTCATATGTCTATATACAGTGTTGTAATGATGTGCAAATAGTTAAAAGTACAAAAGGGAAAATAAATATAGGTTGTATTTATTTATCTCCATCTCTCTGTATCTATCTCTTTCTCTGTATTTCTCTCTGCCCCCCCCCCTCCCTCCATCTCTGTATTTCTCTCTGCCCCCCCCCCCCCCCCCCCCCATCTCTGTGTTTCTCTCTGTCGTCGTCCCCCCCCCCCCCCCCTTCATCTCTGTCAGACTCTGGAATCGAGGTTAAAGACCGTCCTGCCAGAGGATCTAGGTGAGGCGTTGTCCAATGGAACGGTCCTCTGCCAGCTGGCCAATCACGTGCGGCCTCGCGCTGTGTCCATCATCCACATTCCCTCCCCAGCAGTGGTAAGCCAATTCCAGACATTTACCGTCAAATTCTACTCAATTTAGGATAAATAAATAGGCCTGGACTTGATCAAAAAGTGAACAATATGGTATTTGTTGTGATGATGTGTCTGTCTGTGAGTCTGTGTCAACTCTGTAGGTGTCTGTTAACACTATGTGTCTGTTAACACGGTGTGTCTGTTAACACTGTGTGTCTTGTGTAGTTGACTCTGCCTGATGTTCGGTCTCTCTGTCTCTTCAGCCAAAGCTGAGCACGGCCAAGTGTCGTCTCAACGTAGAGAACTTCATCTCTGCTTGCCGAAGGCTGGGGGTCCCTGAGGTAAGGACTCTTTCCTTTCCACCCTTTATTCCCTCCTTTTTTTGTTCTTTCTGTGATTCATCACATGTCATGGTGTCCCCTTGGTCACGTATGTTAGTATTTTTCTCAGCTCTGAGATGATCCAGTTATGCTTTACAAAACTGTTTTTGTTAGCTACTTGTTGCATTGTCCTTCTGTGCTTGAAGCTAATTATGTTTGCCTTTGTGTCTCTCTGTTATGTCATCTTCATCTCTCTGTTATGTCATCTTCATCTCTCTGTTATATGTCATCTTCATCTCTCTGTTATGTCATCTTCATCTCTCTGTTATATGTCATCTTCATCTCTCTGTTATATGTCATCTTCATCTCTCTGTTATATGTCATCTTCATCTCTCTGTTATGTCATCTTCATCTCTCTGTTATATGTCATCTTCATCTCTCTGTTATATGTCATCTTCATCTCTCTGTTATGTCATCTTCATCTCTCTGTTATGTCATCTTCATCTCTCTGTTATATGTCATCTTCATCTCTCTGTTATATGTCATCTTCATCTCTCTGTTATATGTCATCTTCATCTCTCTGTTATATGTCATCTTCATCTCTCTGTTATATGTCATCTTCATCTCTCTGTTATATGTCATCTTCATCTCTCTGTTATATGTCATCTTCATCTCTCTGTTATATGTCATCTTCATCTCTCTGTTATATGTCATCTTCATCTCTCTGTTATATGTCATCTTCATCTCTCTCTGTTATATGTCATCTTCATCTCTCTCTGTTATCTGTCATCTTCATCTCTCTCTGTTATCTGTCATCATCTCTCTCTGTTATCTGTCATCATCTCTCTCTGTTATCTGTCATCATCTCTCTCTGTTATCTGTCATCTTCATCTCTCTCTGTTATCTGTCATCTTCATCTCTCTCTGTTATCTGTCATCTTCGTCTCTCTCTGTTATCTGTCATCTTCGTCTCTCTCTGTTATCTGTCATCTTCGTCTCTCTCTGTTATCTGTCATCTTCATCTCTCTCTGTTATCTGTCATCTTCATCTCTCTCTGTTATCTGTCATCTTCATCTCTCTCTGTTATCTGTCATCTTCATCTCTCTCTGTTATCTGTCATCTTCATCTCTCTCTGTTATCTGTCATCTTCATCTCTCTCTGTTATCTGTCATCTTCGTCTCTCTCTGTTATCTGTCATCTTCGTCTCTCTCTGTTATCTGTCATCTTCGTCTCTCTCTGTTATCTGTCATCTTCCTCTCTCTCTGTTATCTGTCATCTTCCTCTCTCTCTATCAGACGGAGGTGTGTGTGTTGTCTGATGTGTATCTCTGTAAGCTGCCTGCTGTGCTGCGCTGTGTGGAGGCCCTGGTGAAATGTGAGGTAGAGGGGGACACCCCCTACAACACCTGCTCCTCACTGCTCTCAGAGGGCTTCTTGATCTTCTACAGCCTGGTCATGATCCTGCTGTACACACTGTACTACCATCTGGTCTCATAGATACTGAGGACCCTGTTCTACACTGTACTACCACCTGGTCTCATAGATACTGTGTGTGTGTGTGTGTGTGTGTGTGTGTGTGTGTGTGTGTGTGTGTGTGTGTGTGAGCACTCGGACTGATGTGAATTTGACCACCTAATGCGAACATTCACAGACAACCCGGACTTAAATAATCCACCATAAATTCCATAAAAACACACACACACACTCACGCAGCTGTCCTGGCATGAGGTATGCAGGGTGAGAGACGAGCCTCACAACACAGGAAGGACTGTCAGCTGCCCCCTCCAACCTCACAGCTGCTATCAAAATGTACCCAACGTGACAGTACACACACACAGCCACAGCAGAGCACACTGTGTGTACGTACAACAGCTGGTGTGGTTGAGCACAACATGGAACCATGTGATTCATAAAATAACCGCTGAATTCATGTCCTTTTAAAGTTGAGAGATTGGCTCTGACCCATGTTTATGTTGTCTGAAATACCCTTTAGATAAAAGGGCCCTTTGAACATGACAACCTATGTGAATGATTAGCAGAGAAATACATTTGAGTTAATCCGTTACAGTTCTAATACAGAAACTCACATATATATTTTTAAAGGGCTTCCCTACATGACTGCTTTTACCCCTCTAATGCACAGCATGTCTCTCTGACAATGTCCTGTCTGACGATGTCCTGTCTGACGATGTTCTGACGATGTCCTGCCTGGCGATGTCCTGTCTCTGTGTCTGACGATGTCCTGTCTCTGTGTCTGACGATGTCCTGTCTCTGTGTCTGACGATGTCCTGTCTCTGTGTCTGACGATGTCCTGTCTCTGTGTCTGACGATGTCCTGTCTCTGTGTCTGACGATGTCCTGTCTGACGATGTTCTGACGATGTCCTGTCTGACGATGTCCTGACGATGTCCTGTCTGACGATGGATGTCCTGTCTCCAGTGAGGGAAAACCCCTGTACTCAGAGAATTGGGGACACCCGTTGTAACCCTTGAGGCGATTAGAAAACAGGAAAGGACCACGTTTATCAAATAAGAGGACATTTTGTGACCTAGACTCCAACATTTTTCTGAAAGGATTAAGACATATTCTCATGGAAGCCATTTTGAGGAAATGAGACCAATCATTCGTGCCTGTTTATAACTGAGTGCCAGTAAGAGTACTCACTGACCAACGCCTTCCACTGGTTTCTGCCTGCTGTGTCTGACTGTGACCACCAGGGAGCGGTGTTGCTACACACTACATTACACCGACTGCTGTCCCCAATGCTTTTATGTCTAAAAACTGATGGTACAGAAACATTTCCAAGCTTGTAATGATTTATGGTAACTTCTTTTTGCTGTTTGTTTGGTCACCGGCTTAACATGCTTCATGTTTGTAAAAATGTAAACAACTAATTAAATTATTTTTTTTGTCTTATTTATATATTTTTTAAGATTATGTTTTGTGTTTTTTTTTTTTCTGTCTGTTGCAGTGCTTGGGAAAAGAGCTTTGGCCTCATAGATAAAAGCTAACTGAAATCAATTGGTTTAATTCGCTTCCTGATTGAGTCAGATTACTGGTTTTAGCCGTTCAATGGGACCACTTCTCCAAAGCTCGCACGAAATAAACATTTAGATAAAGATAATGGTTATTAACTTAAGTCTGAATTAACTGTCATGTGATCTGCTCTTACAGTTTAGGCACTACATTTCCCATCAGCCCTATTGTGTACAATGTTGCTGTGGGTACTCTTGGGAAGCTGTGTTTTTTTTTTTGTGTGCATTGTTGAGGCCTCTGCTTTCTCCAGCGTAAGGCTATGTCATAGCTACCTGAGTGCTCTGTGGAAACTCTGTGTGATGTCCAAGCTAGTAGAGTTCGCCAGCTTGTGGTCTGGTTCGTTTTAGCCTTTTCAATGGGCACAATGAATGGGGAAGGAAATAGGGGTTACAACACGTAAGGTTAACAGGTTTATGCGAGAAAAGTCATGTTAACTAACTGACATTATGAAGCGTTTATCTGCGTTTTTACTACATAAATCAAAATTCCCAAAGCGACGTTAGCCGATGAAGGTTCTCATAGAACGAGACCTGTGTGTTACCGCAGACCTTATTTCGGGCAGATATCCAAAAACCCTACCAAAAACGCCATTTTGTTTTCCCCTCATAGGCTTTGAGTTAGTGCCTACAAAAAGACCATTGTCAAAAATACTGAGGAGGTGTAATACATTTTATACACACACACACACACACACACTGTAAATAGAAGGCAACATTTCACCTTGTATTTGAGGTATGTCTCTTACTCCGGTGTCATCCTAATACTGTAATCAGGACTTTTTCATAGGACGGTGATGTATGCATATTGATAGAGCTTAGTCACCTTGCATGAAGTCATTTTGGTGGTCCGGGCTAGGTGGTTCCAACTCCTCAGCCTTCTATTCCCGTGTCCCTGAGGGATATGTAGAAATGTCTATTTCCTCTCTTTTGTCTGTTACATCATTTTTGGCACATAACCACAGTCAGTCGTTGTTGGAATTGCATTTGCGATTTAATGTTTCAACCAAAATGAGTTTTATAAAATGAAACTAAAAAAAGGTGAAACCACCACCATATTCACTGGTTTAGAAATGAATTATATTCTTTAAAATGTTAACTGAACAGAAATACTGTTGTATTTTGTAATATTTATATCATACCTATGTATTTAAATGAGTTTATATAAAATCTATAGTTTTTCTCCTCTGTAATGAAATTATTAAATAAGGAATTTAACCATTTTCGTGTGTCATCGTCTGCTTTTGAAGTCGGCTTTTTTGCTGCTAAAATGTTTTTTGTTTTGTAACTTGTATTCCTACCGTCAAGCTTTTGTTGCATTCTGCCCTGCGCTTCAAACTCTGCTCTGCCTTGTGGATACCAGGTGCACTACTGTCATTTGTGTGCTGCCCTCTGAGTGAAGAAGGTACGTTTGTGCAGCAGCTCACAGGACAGGTAATGATTGCACCATCGCTGCATGTTTGGACTGGGGTTAGTAGAGGCGGATAAATTACAGGGCTCAAGTCTTTCCTCGATTCCTTGTCCTTTCCTCTCGAGCCCTCCACTCATTTTTTTGTTTTCCTTTTTATTAGATCGAACCAGGTACTTTGCGTTGCAACCTGTGTTTAGTCCCCTCCACCGAACCACCCTACAATAATTGTCTTTTTATTTGATGCTCAAGTGTCACTGGTCACAAGCTCCACCCACTGACAGAGATTTTATCCAATGAATCCCATTTGCCCTCAAACTCCAATGAGCTCTCGGGGCTCTTTCAATTCATCTCTCCTCGATTCCGCTCCTTCTCAAAATGCATTGGACTTTGGACCTTTTTCCTCCCAATACGATTTGAAGAGTCGAGGAGAGAGGAATCAGGAAGGCAAGATGGATTGAGAAAGAGCCCTCGCCTCTTTTGAAAGTTGAGCGGGAAGTGTATGTCCTCTAGGTTTTCCACTGATGATTTGAGAGAGTTGGGAGGAGAGGACGGGAGAATTCAAGAAAATGCTTTTTAAAAGCCCAATTTGTACCTTTTTTCTCCCCCTATGGTCTCCACTCCATCTTCCGCTCCATGATGGATAAAGAAATGGGTACTTCATGTAGTGTGGTCCTTCTTTGAGCATGCAGTGGATGTGGTGCATGAGTGTACAAGTATTGAAGTTGTATAGTGTACGTCTGTGTGTTTTTGCTCCTTAAGTAACTGTGATTGTGTTACCGTAATGGTTGTTTTGACTACAGGTTAACAAGTCATTAGCTCGGTTGTATCAGATGTGCACGCTCATGGGGCGGCAGGGTAGCCTAGTGGTTAGAGCGTTGGGCTAGTAACCGAAAGGTTGCAAGTTCGAATCCCCGAGCTGACAAGGTACAAATCTGTCGTTCTGCTCCTGAACAAGGCAGTTAACACACTGTTCCCCGGTAGGCCGTCATTGTAAATAAGAATTTGTTCTTAACTGACTTGCCTAGTTAAATAAAGGCAAAATAAATGTACAGTGTGTGACTTCTGTCCCTCTTCCCACCCTAGGACACCCTGTGTCCCTGCCAGCTGATCCTGGACGGTGAGGGTCTGTCGCGGGTCGCCCAGACCGCCCAAGCCCTGCTGGACCTTCCTGTGTCAGGACCCCGCCGTGCCGCTGCCCTAACCGGGCTGCCCCAACAACTGCCTGCTCAGAAGCTTACCAGCACCCAGTAGATATCAGTACAGAACCAAATATAATGCAGTCTGCTGTATGGGAGTCTGTAGTGTGTGTTTTCTTTCATTCTTTGCCCATGTCTGTTTTGCGGTCTAAACATCTGCATTTTAAGACGTAGCCTACAGAGAATGGTACAACTTCCCCATAAGACTCAACTACACTGTCTCATTGTAGAATAAAATCTCAGGAAACTGTCCATGGTTTTGTATATGTGTTACTGTATTTGTCTACAGAGGGCCCCATTTCAACACAGACCTCCTCAGGTGCTAGAAGTTGTAGCCACATCACAATCAAACCTGCTGTTCTCAGAAAATGTTGGGGGGGGGGGGGGTAAACCTGCTGTTCTCCGAAAACGTCAGAGAGGACGGAATAATGTTCCCCTTTAATTAATCATCTGACGCTTGAATCATGAACCAATTACCAGTGGAGACTAATTATCAATCAGCAGTAATTGCTCCGTCGCACTCCCGATGGCGGAACTGGTCTGCAGGCTTATCACATCCCTTGTATAAGACACACACCGCGCACACATTCTCTGTCTCTCTCTATGTCTCTCTGTGTGTGTGTCTCTCAGTCCCCACTCTGTGTTAAGAGACAGAGATAAGAGCCTGTCTATTCCTCTCACGTCCCGGGCGGAAGCCCCCACGAGAGCCCGGCGTGTTGCTCGTAAGCGCCGTGTCGGAGAGTGGAGTGTCTCTCTGACATTTATCGGCTGTAATTGAAGCCGTGAATGAACCCCCACCCGTACACGCACTCAAGCGTCATGGAAACCGGGGTACTGCGGTCCAACCTCATTTGTGTTAGGAAACTACGCCATATTGATATTAATACAGATTTAGGAAAAGGGATATTGTTAGGATAAGGGATATCGTTAGATTTAGGAGAAGGGATATCGTTAGATTTAGGATAGGGATATAAGATTTATTGCCGGTTTTTGGAGCACCAAGACTTGTGATGGGTTTAACTTGCAGTATCTTGTCTGGTGCTATTATCCTTTTGAAAAAGGTTATTAAAGATGGAACAAGGTGTTATGGTTCAGATAGGGGTCAAATACGAGGTCGCACAAGATATCATTAGTGCTTCTTCAGTTTCATTCGGCTGAGTCTTTACTGAATACATGAACAGAAATCCTATCAGCATGGGAAGATATTTAAACAGATGTATTGTTCAATAACAAACTATTTTACTTGTGGATTATTAGCTTTTCAAAACATGAACTTCAAAACATTCACAATTAAATTGTACGATGCTGTGTGTAAAATTGCAAACAAACGTTCCATGGCTGTAGTTTACGTAAATCTCCGAGTCTCCACAACATTCTTGAACAGTGTCAAACAAACTCTTTGGGCAGCACTGGGTAAATCCATACCGTCCTGGAATCAACCTCAAGATCAACTTCAAATTGCTCTTTATCTTTTACCTTCACTTGTATACTTTATTTTATTTTTTATTTCTCCGTTATTTTACCAGGTAAGTTGACTGAGAACACATTCTCAATTACAGCAACAACTTGGGGAATAGTTACAGGGGAGAGGAGGGGGATGAATGAGCCAATTGTAAACTGGGGATTATTAGATGACCGTGATGGTTTGAGGGCCAGATTGGTAATTTAGCCAGGACACCGGGGTTAACACCCCTACTCATACGATAAGTGCCATGGGATCTTTAAGGACCTCAGAGAGTTAGGACACCCGTTTAACGTCCCATCCGAAAGACAGCACCCTACACCCTATACTAGGTTTGAGAGGCAATATTCGATTGGTTCCTTTGCTCTAAAATCCACCAAAGTCGTATGCTTGATATACAGGTAACTGCCAAAATAAAGGAAACACTTGAGTAAATGAGGGATACAAAGTATATTGAAATTAGGTGCTTCGACACATGTGTGGTTCCTGAGGTAAGGAATTAACATCCCATCATGCTTAGGGTCATGTATGATCTATGCCAAGGTGATCTGAAGCAGTTCTGGCTCGTAGTTGCCCATCGCCCTATTAAGACACCTTGCCGTTTCCTTTACTTTGGCAGTTACCTGTATATGGTCCATTCAAGCCAGATCTCATACAGGTCTGTTGTGTAGGCTTAGTGTGTGTTATTCACCTTCCATAGACAGGCTAGCTGGTTCTGACTTGGTTGGGTTGTGTATGTTGTGTAGGCTTAGTGTGTGTTGTTCACCTTCCATAGACAGGCTAGCTGGCTCTAACTTGGTTGGGTTGTGTATGTTAGGGGTGAAGCCTTACACAGGGACCCTCTGGTCCAGAATCTGAAGGGGCGTAGGACCTAGGGGGGCAGGGAGAATTTGAAGGGGCGTAGGACCTAGGGGGGCAGGGAGAATCTGGAGGGGTGGGGGCTAGGGAGAATCTGGAGGGGCGTAGGGCCTAGGGGTCATGGAGAATCTGGAGGGGCGTAGGGCCTAGGGGGGCAGGGAGAATCTGAAGGGGCATAGGGCCTAGGGGGGCAGGGAGAATCTGAAGGGGCGTAGGGCCTAGGGGGGCAGGGAGAATCTGAAGGGACGTAGGGCCTAGGGGGGGCAGGGAGAATCCGACGGGGTGTAGGGCCTCGGGGGGGGGCAGGGAGAATCTGAAGGGACGTAGGGCCTAGGGGGGCAGGGAGAATCTGAAGGGGCGTAGGGCCTAGGGGGGCAGGGAGAATCTGAAGGGGCGTAGGGCCTAGGGGGGCAGGGAGAATCTGGAGGGACGTAGGGCCTAGGGGTCATGGAGAATCTGGAGGAGCGTAGGGCCTAGGGGGGCAGGGAGAATCTGAAGGGGTGTAGGGCCTCGGGGGGGCAGGGAGAATCTGAAGGGACGTAGGGCCTAGGGGGGCAGGGAGAATCTGAAGGGGCGTAGGGCCTAGGGGGGCAGGGAGAATCTGGAGAGTGTCTCTCACACTGTGTCTCACGTTTTCTCTCTCGCACACATAAACCTTGATGTAACACTCGCTGACTCTTCGGACGAGGGTTGTCAAACCCTGGTATGGATTGTCTGCATTATTCTGAGGGGTCTTCTTTCAGTGAGGTCATCGAAGCTGAGGAAGCCTGGGATTGGGTGACGGTAGAGGACCACTTGACAGAGGGTGGGGTGTCGAGGGAGAGGGACGTCGCCGTGGAAACGATTGCCAAAACCATCAGGGTGAGGCATCTCCTGCGGCCTGTAGAGCTGAGGCATCTGCTGCAGGACCTGAGGAGGGTTAATAGGAAAAGTATGAGATAAACCAGGGTTTCTCAAACTGAGTTACTGCAGGGAGTCTGCGGCTAAGGGTGGCAGGTAGCCTAATGGTTAGAGCATTGGGCCAGTAACTGAAAAGTCCCTGAGCTGACAAGGTAAAAATCTGTCGTTCTGCCCCTGAGCAAGGCAGTTAACCCACTGTTCCCCGGGCGCCGAAAACGTGGATGGTGATTAAGGCAGCTCCCCGCACTTCTCTGATTCAGAGGGGTTAAATGTGGAAGACACATTTCAGTTGAATGCATTCAGTTGTACAACTGACTAGGAATCCCGCCTTTCCCTAGATCTCAATATATATATATAAAAAAATATTACTAACAACAACAGATTAAATGGATTTTGGCCAAGGGATCTGTGGAATAAATTTAGAGTGTGGAATACAATACAGTGTAGTATTATTAATCTACAATGTATCTTCTTCAACCTGGGCAACATGGGCCTGGGAGGCTCAAAGAAATATTGCTATCCACAGTAAAAATGTTCAGCTCAATAATTATTGTATTCCCCAAGATAATTTTAAAAACATAAATGCAATGTAATTTAAGCTTTAAATCTGCAAAGTTCTCTTTGTTTCATGGTGAAATTTGTAGAATAGCAGAATATTGGGATAGCGGATAGCCTAGTTAGAGCGTTGGGCCAGTAACCGAAAGGTTGCTGGATCGAATCCCCGAGCTGACAAGGTAAAAATCTGTCGTTCTGCCCCTGAACAAGGCAGTTAAGGATCTGCCCCTTTTTTTCAATTTTCGTCTAAAATGACAAACCCAAATCAAGCTGCCTATAGCTCAGGCCCTGAAGCAAGGATATGCATATTATTTGTACAATTTTAAAGGAAACACTTTGAAGTTTGTGGAAATGTAAAAGGAATGTAGGAGAATATAACACAATAGATCTGGTAAAAGATAATACAAAGAAAAAACCAACCGTTCTTTTGTACTTTTTTTTGTACCATCTTTGACATGCAAGAGAAAGGCCATAATGTATTATTCCAGCCCAGGTGCAATTTATATTTTGGCCACTAGATGGCAGCAGTGTATGCGCAAAGTTTTAGACTGATCCAATGAACCATTGCATTTATGTTCAAAATGTTGTATCAAGACTGCCCAAATGTGCCTAATTTGTTTATTAATAACTTCATGTTCAAATTTGTGCACTCTCCTCAAACAATAGCATGGTATTCTTTCACTGTAATAGCTACTGTAAATTGCACAGTGCAGTTAGATTAACAAGAATTTAAGCTTTCTGCCAATATCAGAGATGTCTATGTCCTGGGAAATGTTCTTGTTACTTACAACCTCAAGCTAATCGCATTAGCCTACATTAGCTCAACCGTCCCGTGGAAGGGACACCGATCCCGAAGAAGTGTTTTAACCCACTGTTCCCTGGTAGGCCGTCATTGTAAATAAGAATTAGTTCTTAACTGACTTGACTAGTTAAATAAAAAAATAAAAACATCTATGCCCCATGACAAAAATGTGTAAAATTGCATGAAATGAGCTTGAAAACTTAATTTTAAAATGTTCCTTCCTAGGGCCTGAGACTTGGTTCGTCCAGCCATGCACTGCTGAAGTCATAGTAAAACTCCTATGCTGTTTTTTTTTACCTCACTCGGGGTGTGTTTTGATTATGAGGGGGGTCCCTGATGAATTTCCTATAACTAAAAGGGTCTCCCCGGTCCTGGTAGTTTGACAACTCCTCTACACTACATCCTCCAAGCTTACATTTCCTTTTCATGCTTGGGACAATTTGGACTGTAGATGGGTTGGCTGCAGTGGTATGCTGGGGTGGTTCTGTCATCGTTTGGACTGGCCTGTTCTACCTCCTTGTAAGGCTGTCTGTAGCCAGGGTTCCGACAGGGGCCTGACCACACAGACGACAAAGGGTTCATAATACAACATACAGTAGATAAGATGAGCATTAACATCCTAAAAACAAACCTCTTTTAAGGTCTGTTTAAGATGTCAATCATTCAAGTTCACAACACAAGTTATAGCCCAAAAAGCGCCCTACAAGATGGTAGACATGTTTGAATAACGCTGCTTTCGTATCCAAGTGGGAATTTACCAAGTACGACTGGAACAAATCCACTTTACGCTGCTCCAACTGGTAGTTACTATCATCCTGAGCTCCCACTTCTACCACATTCTGACCTCTGACCTCACCTACTAAGGAAATTACAACCACGATGGTTGTACTTTTAGTTTATGGTTTACGCAACTTGTTGGCCATTAGCCAATCAGCGTGTCTCAATGAGTTCAAAGCACGTGAATACATTCAAGCGGTATTTATGACTTCACAACTGGTACATTCCCACCTGCCACTGAGTTACAAACGGAGCAATAGAAGTATCTCACTGAATAAGACTAAATCTGTGTTCCAATACCATACTAACATACTGTATACTACATACTTAGTGAGTATATACCATATACTATTAGTTCATTTTTTTGTATACTGTAAACTTACGGTATCTGTCTAGCGCTTCGCCTGTCTACTGGAAGTTGATGCTGTTGCTATGCAACCTCTTGCTAGCTTGTTAGCATAACAAATTACAAGTTAGACATTTTATGATTTTGGGTGTGTTCGTAAATTCAATCTGGAGTGCCAGAGTGCGCTCTGGGCGTTTGTAAATCCAGAACGTTGTCAGATTGTCCGTTGGTAAATGAAGAGTGTTTCGCTATCGGAGCGTTCAGCGTGCACACTGGACACTCTAGCTGAGGGGGGTTGATCTGAGTGTTCAACGGCAGTCAAGCACCCAAGCTCACTGGCTAATGTTGGCTAGCTACTTCTAGACACAAATGAGAGAACACCTCACTCTGACCATTTTACTCGCCCTAGCAGAGCTGGTTAGGCTGTTTATGTTATCCAGAGCGTTGGTGACTGTACTGCTGGCAACAATTTAATTACACTATTTTTTTTTGCAGATGTTTACTGACACCGGCCATATTCAACGGGTGTTGAGTGTTGAGCATTCGTAAATTCATCAGATATTCTGCGCTCTGGCACACTCACACGAGAGTGCTCTGAAATCGGAGTAGATAGCCAGAATTAACAATGTCCATTAAAACGCACAATGACTATACCACAGATATTTTAGTATCTGATCAATTAGTCTTCTATTAATGAATTATTCTTTACATCACGTCAGTCTCATTCCAAACGTCATAAACTGTTGGTTATCTGCACAAACCCAGCCTAAACTATGACTCATCCATACACCAAATGGCTTAATCATTTATTTACTAACTAACTAAATAATCACAGAAATGCATAAACAAACAAACAGTAGATATTGGTTACTAACAAGGATAGGGATGATTCCCTAGTGGGTTAAATCGATATGACGGCTTGGTGGACAAAAGGAAGTGGGTGTGGACAGAGAAAGAAGCGGGAAAGACAAATGGGATCACTACACACAGTTGATAATTATATTCATTGAAATGCTAATCCTTTGCACATGAATGCTCACTCATTCGGGAATAATTGCAATCAATATATATTTACGCCCATGCGTCGTTGTGATCTTTACTGTTGGAATCCGGTCCGTCTGCCAACTCTCCGAGTCTCTCTCTCTTTCTGTTTCCCTGAAGATCAAAGCCTTTCGTGGTTAGAATGAATACTTCAGAGTACCATTCAGAAATGTCCTCATAGAATAGATGTTTCAGTGGTTGTCGGTATTCTCGTCCGAGGTTTACATAATTTCTAGCTGCAGACTAGGAATTAGTATCTAAGATTTGCTCTTATTCTGTAGGGATCGATAGTCTCAGAGTTGAACCATTTCCAGCCGTGTAGCCAATGCTCCAAGTGGTATGGTTAGGATTTCATCAACCATTGCAACCTTAGCTTACACTGAGGTTTTTGTGGTCTAAACTATTTGCAATCACAGCTCACGCTGTGGGTTTGCTCAGTCTGAAGAGGATTTTCTTAGGAGGGGCTTTTATTCGTAACAGTAGAAGTGGCGGTTGCATGACGCCTGATCATGTCTGTGCTCACAGGGGCGGGCCAATGACTTAGTTAAACTTGAAAGGGAATACAATTCTCTCACATTAAAGGTTTAACATCACATTACATCATTTCACAAATAGTTTCATCTTTACTCATTCATTTTATACAAGAATTATATGCAAACCTCATAACTGAGGCACCTGTATAAACAGAGTTATGGTAATGTGGCTGTATTGTCTTTCATGAGGTCACAAACATGAAACAAAAGGGACTGGGTCGTAGCTGGCTTCTCCACCGACCGTTTACACATTCTCCAAAACATGGACATTGTTCAGTTCTCAAATCCTGGAATGTAGTAGAATTTGGCGGGAGTTCCTTTGTTCTACTGTGAAACTCTCTCCATACTGCATAGCCAGGGGGAGAGAGTCTCTACCAGGAATGTACGACCTGAGATAACAGAACCTGGGTGTAGGAGAGAGAGAGAGGGGGAAGCCAAAATCTATACCCAGGAAGGGCCACGTCATGACATAGCTAACATACCGCCGGTACCTACTGCTGTAATGCTATGCGTTTTGTAAGGATATCGTAGCTAACAAATTGTCAGCCAATGGAACTTATTTGAAAAGTCATGACTTTATTACATCGCTCAACATTTTCTTAACATTTGTCATAATTTGTATCTGCTCTTGTTGGACTTCAGCTGCGTATTTTCCGCCATTTTCTTCTTCTTCTTCTGTGGATTTTATATGGCGGTTGGCAACCGACTTTAAGGTGCATTACCGACACCAACTGGACTGGAATGTGGACCAGAGACAGTGAAGGTCTGAATACTCCCCGAGGAAACTAAACACATAATTAAATACTACATCCCCTGAATATTTCTCCAGCAGTTCACTTAATCCTGTCTCTTCAACCCCATTACTCCTTAAATCTAATAACAATTGCTCCCCTTCTCCCATATATTTCTGGCACTGAAATAGAACATGTTCCACTGTCTCCATCTCCTCCTGACAATGATCACACCTCCCAGTCTTTTTCCCCACCACTTTCAATGTACTATTGAGCCTTGTGTGTCCCAGTCTCAGCCTTCTGACTACACTTTCCTCCCTTCTCTCGGCCTGAGGACCTCCCTTCCCCAACTTTGTCCTGGATCTTATACAGGTGTCTTCCCTTTCTCTCCTTGTTCCACAACTCTTGCCACTTATTTTTAACCCCTGTTCTTATTAACCCCTTGGCTTCTGCTTTACTGATTTGACAATTCCATCTCAGCATTAGGATGTTTAATAACAGCCTGCTTGGCAATAATATCCACTTCCTCCTTCCCCTCTACTCCCACATGAGCTGGTACCCAGAGGAACGTCACAAATACCCCCATTTTCTTCAAATCTGAAAATGTTATGAAGCTACGCCCATTTTCTGAAGAATTGCATTATGGGCCATAAAAGCACAGGAATAGTGTCCACTGCTTGTAAGCTTTGTATTTTTTGGCTAATTTAGTACTACATCCTGGAACCTTTGGCATACTAACTATATCCATACAATGACCAATAAGCATACTATATACTTAATTCACGTCACAAATAGTACGGTTAGTGAGGTTAGTATGAGTATTCGAACACAATTTAAGTCTGTGTTTACACAGGCAGCCAATTTCTGATCTTTTTTCCACTAATTGGTCTTTTGACCAATCACATCAGATCTCTTTCATATGATTGGTCAAAAGACCAATTACTGAAAAATATGATAATAATTGGTCTGCCTGTGTAAACGCGGCCCTGGAGATCTCAGCTGATTAAAATGCACGTCACCGTCAAGAAAATATGAATCAACTGCTTCAGTAGGGATATGATTTGGTTTTAGTAATTTAGTTGACACAGGGACAATGCATATTAATCAACATTTCAGTTTACACATCAATGTAAATGTTTAAACTAATTAAGCTAATTTACATCTGATAATTACATTTTTTGTGGAGTTGTAGGTATAATTATTTCTGTGTTGGTGGGTTCTGAGCATACGGTCTCTTTAAGAGGGCAGAAGAAGCAGGTTAGCTCTGTTTGACAACCCCTGCTGAATACACTAGATCCTCTATGCTTACATTTCCTTTTCATGCTTGGGACAATACTCTTTTGTTACTGACCAGGTGCCATTTGGCTGCAGGGGTATGCTGGGGTGGTTCTGGCATCATTTGGTCTGGTCTGTTCTACCTCCACATCAGGCCACCTCAGGAGTGACAGTGGGTCATCGTAAGAAAGCAGTACTGAGTAAACCTAATAGCTATATCACTACAGGTGCTTCCCAATGGTTTAGTGGCTTCCTCTTCTCCTGTCCTCTGTCTGAACTGACGTGATAGAATTGGACAGGTGAAAGCAGAATCCTGACAGGAATCCACTACACTGCCTATTGAGATCAGTGCAGAGAGAAGATGAGAGGACACCATTTCAAACTGTTGTACCTGTAAATTGAGGAAAATTCCATTGGTTGTGATGAAACATGACATCGTCCTGAGGCGGCCTCATGTTCCTGCCGTGAACTACAGAGCGAGAGAAAGAGAGCAGTAGATGAATCCTGAATCCCGGCAGTGCTGTAGAACGGTAGCACCACAGGATTTAACAGAACACACAGAAGACGACTAGAACACAAACGTATTCTATACAACTCTATGGGTAGTCTTCTATACAACTCTATGGGTAGTCTTCTATACAACTCTATGGGTAGGGCTGTGAACAAGGGGAAGCAGAGAGGAACTACCTGCATTTTGTGGAACAAGTAAGGTGAAAGGATAAACATATATGATTAGAAATAAATGTCAAAGTAAAGGACAATATAATTAGATAGGCATTTCTTTATTATATTCATGAGAAATTAAGACTAGTGATTAATGATTACAACCTATGTAATATTAAGCACATTGCTTATCTTTACAACAGGAATATTGCCTACCTGGCTGGCATGAAAATGAACCACAGGAAAAGCGTCCTTCATGAGCTATTTCAGTGCATAGATGACATGTATTTCCCCCCCTGGCCCTGTTTCCAGACAGGTGCATGATAATGGTCCATTCAAAATCAAAACTAATTTCACATGTATATGTAAAGACAAGATTAAATTAAGAATAGTTTGATGGGTGACAATATTAGCCGATCACTTGTGAAGGATGCCCAGCTTAAGGCAAGAAACAACAGGTTTTTTTTGGTGCAACTTTTTCAAATCATAGTCACACACCTCATGTATCCTAAATGTTTAAATAAGGTTTGTATCACAACTTAAGTGGACAGATAACTTCTTAAAATTAAGCACATGAATCCTCTTTACAACAGGGTGTAAAGCCTAACGCCTGGATCACACCGATAGCGATAGAATCATAGCGTAAAATATTACGCAGCATCATCTGGATATGTTTGTCACCCGATGAAATTAATCATGTAGCAATTAACTCATTAGGATTTGGGGCACCATGAGATCAGTTGAGTTACCATCTCCCAAATTCAACTCTAAAAGATCTTTACCTATCACAACCATAAAACAGTCAACGTATTAATCACAACCTCGTATCATAAAATCATTTTGAACAGATCCTAACCTCCTTGCATCTGCAAAAACCCCAGCCATACTTGTGATTCAGTTGCAACACAAATTGGTTTAATTATTTATTTACTAGCTAACTAAATGATAACACAGAATAACATACACACTTAATACATTAGGAAAAGGTCCCTAGCGGACTGACACAATATGGTTTGCTTTTTACAAAAGGATATGGAGAGGGAGGTTGAGAGAGAGAGAAAAAGACAATTATCTTTGATACATTTTAGAAACTATTCTCCCGTTTCGAGTAAGAAATCATGAATGTATTTACGTGTGAATACCTTCGTTCGCCGTTTCTCTGTCGGAATAAGGCCTTGTTAGTAAGGGTGTTGGGCCTTTCAGCGACACCCTTGTAAGGCTCTGATTGTCCTAAAGGGTTCCCCCCTCCCCCGTCTTCTACTGTTGTTCACTCTGGAAGATGCTCCTTCGGAAGATAGGCTAGCCAGCCGTGTCGAAGGTTCCCATTGGTGATGAGAGTAGTAAAATACAGTGAATTGAGAAGAGTAGTAGAGTAGTCCCACTTAAAATGTGCTTTTCTAGATATTTGACTAAGAACAGTGATTATCTGAGGGGAGTTTTCTTCTCCACCTCGTGTTGGTATTCAGGGTTCAAACTACTTTACAGGCACATCTGCAGCCTGGTGATGTTCTGGGGTCAATGTTAATTTCTTTACCAATCCTTTTATGCATTCTGGTCGAAAGGGACAGTTCCCTCAGGCTGACACACATCTCTGACCTCACTCGGGGCGTGGCTACTTACTGTGCAAAGTTTATAGGAGACAAATGATCTCATGGCTCCTAAAATCACATTCCTATCTTAACAAAAATACTTTCATAATTGTTCATATTTCATGCACAACGTAAAGAATGGAGACCTCGTACATGTAGTGGGTATACTTTCCAAGTTACAGTAGTTCCTTTATAACACTTTTAATGACATCACAAAATAACAACCCGTATGACATGATTATTCTTTAGCTCGCCTCTGACCATTCCCCACGTTCTTATGTCAGAAATATCGTTCCAGTATTCGCTTGTAGAACGTGTTAAGAGTTTCGGCAGGAAAAATGTCTCTGTGTAGACAAAGGATCATTCCTACAATACTCATCACCAGACTACAGTACACATCATCATCATCATCATCATCACCAGACTACAGTACACATCATCATCACCAGACTACAGTACACATCATCATCATCATCATCATCACCAGACTACAGTACACATCATCATCATCATCATCATCACCAGACTACAGTACACATCATCATCACCAGACTACAGTACACATCATCATCACCAGACTACAGTACACATCATCATCATCATCACCAGACTACAGTACACATCATCATCATCATCATCACCAGACTACAGTACACATCATCATCACCAGACTACAGTACACATCATCATCACCAGACTACAGTACACATCACCACCATCCTCACCAGACTACAGTACACATCACTCTCACCAGACTACAGTACACATCACCATCATCCTCACCAGACTACAGTACACATCACCATCATCCTCACCAGACTACAGTACACATCACCATCATCCTCACCAGACTACAGTACACATCACTCTCACCAGACTACAGTACACATCACCACCATCCTCACCAGACTACAGTACACATCACCACCATCATCACCAGGCTACAGTACACATCACCACCATCATCACCAGGCTACAGTACACATCACCACCATCCCCAGGCTACAGTACACATCACCACCATCCCCAGACTACAGTACACATCATCCTCACCAGACTACAGTACACATCACCATCATCATCACCAGACTACAGTACACATCACCATCATCCTCACCAGACTACAGTACACATCACCAGACTACAGTACACACCACCAGACTACAGTACACACCACCAGACTACAGTACACACCACCAGACTACAGTACACATCACCAGACTACAGTACACACCACCAGACTACAGTACACACCACCAGACTACAGTACACATCACCAGACTACAGTACACATAGCCTGCAGCCTGTGGCGGAACCACAAGTCCAGCGCGTAGGAGTCCGCTAACCTGCTGCTGTAGAAGGTTAGCGCCGATCACATCTTTGCGCAGCATCATCAGGCCCATGTGTGCGATCTGTGGAGAGGGTGGGGAGGATGCAGAGAGGCTATGGGGACTCTAGAACGGGAAATATATAAATACTAAAATAAGTATTTAAAATAATATATTTATCCTGGTGTTATTGCTTTGTGAGCCCTAAATGCCAGCATACTAAGAACAACATATTAGAAGATGTGAAGTTGACTCATGGAGTTTGCAAAGCACCCATGGCTTCATTGTCTATCAGTGTGTTGCTACAGTCTCACATACTGACTACAGTACCATGGTTACCGAATGTCAGTCAGTAACAAAAATATATTATCTCTTTCTGATTGGTCACCCATTTACCTCAGGAACCTGAAAGCCACCAATGTGATCTTCTTGCCCAGTGGCATGACCAGGTTCCACACTGTGAGACATTCTGGAAGCATGCCGGCTTTGATCTGTTCAAATCATTTATGGAGGTTCTCTCTGTATTGTGGAAACCCCATTTTCGACCATACCTGTGACAGACAAAGCGACACGTCATCAACAACCTCACGAAAACAACTTCAGAAACATTGGAAGAAATTATGCAAGGGAATCTTTAAGAAAATGATTATGTAAATAAAATGAATCAATTGATGCAGATCGGCCCACATAAGCATCTAAAATCGATTAAAAATCTAGGCTATTCAATGCGAATATCATAGGAACACTTCTGCAGTTCTGCTATGCTCTACCTCTTGACAAATAGTTCAATATTTCTCCTCTAAACTAGAGAAAACATCGTCAAGCCTGAAATTGGTTGATGATGCGAAACTATGTGATTCCTTTTTGATTTTCCACTCTTTGGCAGAACTAAAGGGCCCTCAGGCTCCAGGTAGAGTGATTCCATTCAGTCTGTACATAATTAATCACACACTCATCTCTTTCTCTCTCGCTCGCTCACTCTCCCTCTCTCTCACCCTGACAGAGCAGCAACAACTACGAGACTGAACTTTAATCAAATTTGATGCAAACCAAGTGATTACTGGGAAGGATCTGTAAGGTAGGTAAAGGACTGTCAATACTAGCCTACACTGTTGTCATCGTGGCCAGAGTGATGCTGTGAGCTGATTCAAATGTCACAAGACACATTTAAGACTTTCAAATCGACAAACTGATTATCTAATTTTTTTTAACCTGTAATGGCTGCAGGCCAGTGTCGGTACACTTATGATAACAGCCCGTCCAAGTGCAGGGCGCGAAATTCGAAAGATATTTTTTAGAAATATTTAACTTTCACACATTAACAAGTCCAATACAGCAAATGAAAGATAAACATCTTGTGAATCCAGCCAACATGTCCGATTATTTAAATGTTTTACAGCGAAAACACCACGTATATTTATGTTAGCTCACCACCAAATACAAAAAAGCACAGACATTTTTCACAGCACAGGTAGCATGCACAAAACCAACCAAACTAACCAAGAACCAACCAAACTAACCAAGAAACAACTTCATCAGATGACAGTCTTATAACATGTTATACAATAAATCTATGTTTTGTTCGAAAAATTGGCATATTTGAGGTATAAATCATAGTTTTACATTGCAGCTACAATCGGAAATAGCACCGAAGCAGCTAGAACAATTACAGAGACCAAATTGAAATACCTAAATACTCATCATAAAACATTTATGAAAAATACATGGTGTACAGCAAATGAAAGACAAACATCTTGTGAATCCAGCCAATATTTCTGATTCTTTAAGTGTTTTACAGTGAAAACACAATATAGCATTATATTAGCTTACTACAATAGCCTACCACACAACCCCATTCATTCCATTCAACGTTAGCGATGGCGAATAAACCAGCAAAAGATATTAATTTTTTCACTAACCTTCATAAACTTCATCAGATGACAGTCTTATAACATCATATTACACAATACATATATGGTTTGTTCGAAAATGTGCATATTTAGAGCTGAAATCCGTGGTTATACATTGTGAAAACTTAGCATCTTTTTCCCAGAATGTCCGGATATATTTCTGACACTCACCTATTCTGACCAAATAACTATTCATAAACTTTACTAAAAAATGCATGTTGTATAGGAAATGATAGATACACTAGTTCTTAATGCAATCGCCGTGTTAGAATTCTAAAAATAACTTCATTACGACATGCAGCTTACGTTATTGCGAGAGAGCGCCCAAAATCTGGGCGCAAACTAAAAGTAAACATGTCCGACAGATATATGAAATAACATCATAAATGGGTCCTACTTTTGATGATCTTCCATCAGAATGTTGTACAAGGGGTCCTTTATCCAGAACAATCGTTGTTTGGTTTTAGAATGGCATTTTTCCCTCTCGAATGAGCAAGCAAACTAGCCAAGTGGCGCTAAGCTCTCCTTCGTCACCAAACGCAAAGAACGCAACACGCCTAAACTCCCGAAAAGATTTCAATAATCTAATAAAACTATATTGAAAAAACATACTTTACGATGATATTATCACATTTATCAAATAAAATCAAAGCCGGAGATATAAGACGTCTATAACGAATGCTTTTCAGAAGCCAATACTGGTGACCTTTATGCGCTATCTGAACAAAGGAATTCTGAGGTCATGTCATTCCAAGCTCTCTCTTTTGACCATAGAAATACCTAGAAACCCCATTTCACCTCTCACAGCCTATTGACATCTAGTGGAAGGCGTATGAAGTGCATGTATACTAATAGATATCAAGCGCATTTATAGGCAGGCCCTGGAACAGAGCCTCGATTTCAGATTTTTCACTTTCTGACAGGAAGTTTGCTGCAAAATGAGTTTTGTTTTACTCACAGATATAATTCAAACGGTTTTAGAAACTTGAGAGTGTTTTCTATCCAATAGTAATAATAATATGCATATTGTACGAGCAAGAATTGAGTACGAGGCCGTTTGAAATGGGCACCTTTTATCCAATCTACTCAATACTGCCCCTGCAGCCCAAAGAAGTTAAACAATACGACTCTTACTAAAATGTATCTGATTAGTGAGCTCTTGGGGAATTCTTCTAAATTGAGCTAACAGAATCAAGGAGATCAGTTTGAAGGTTTCCCCCTTCACTAGACCTATATCAGATCTGAACGTATAGGTTAGAGTTTGTAATCCACAGTGAACAAGCACAAAATAAATACAGTAGAATAGATTATAGAATAGAATAGAACCGAAATAAGTACCTGGAGACGTCCCAGATACAGGAGTCGACAAATCAGGAAGTCAGGTTTGAGGCCGGTGCGGAAGTCAGCTAGGATGTTCTTCATATAGGACGAGTAGAGATGCGTCAGGAAGTAGAACCTCACCGGGTGGAGGTCCGAGCGGAACTGACGCACCTCGCGGCACCCCTCAACCAGACTGTCCTGTTCAAAGGATAACTCCCCCTGAGGACCAGAGAAGAAACTGTCTCAGAAAACAGACTTCTTTAACTCCCCCTGAGGACCAGAGAAGAAACTGTCTCAGAAAACAGACTTCTTTAACTCCCCCTGAGGACCAGAGAAGAAACTGTGTCTCAGAAAACAGACTTCTTTAACTCCCCCTGAGGACCAGAGTAGAAACTGTCTCAGAAAACAGACTTCTTTAACTCCCCCTGAGGACCAGAGTAGAAACTGTCTCAGAAAACAGACTTCTTTAACTCCCCCTGAGGACCAGAGAAGAAACTGTCTCAGAAAACAGACTTCTTTAACTCCCCCTGAGGACCAGAGTAGAAACTGTCTCAGAAAACAGACTTCTTTAACTCCCCCTGAGGACCAGAGAAGAAACTGTCTCAGAAAACAGACTTCTTTAACTCCCCCCGAGGACCAGAGTAGAAACTGTCTCAGAAAACAGACTTATTTAACTCCCCCTGAGGACCAGAGTAGGAACTGTCTCAGAAAACAGACTTCTTTAACCTTTACCGAACCTCAACCCCGTATCCGGGATCACCCCCCACCCCCCACACACTGATTAGCATAGCTAGCATAGCTTCACAAGTAGATAGTAGCATCTAAATATCATTAAATCACAAGTCCAAGACACCAGATGAAAGATACAGATCTTGTGAATAAAGCCACCATTTCAGATTTTTAAAATGTTTTACAGGGAAGACAAAATATGTAAATCTATTAGCTAAACACGTTAGCAAAATACACCACTATTCTAACTCCATCAGTTTCTTACTCCTTCAGGTGCTATCACCAATTCGGCTCAACTAAGATATTGATAGCCAATAACCTATAAAAAAAACCATCAGATGACAGTCTGATAACATATTCATGGTATAGGATAGTTTTTGTTAGAAAAAAGTGCATATTTCAGGTAGAAATCACAGTTTACAATTGCACCGACCATCACAAATCGACTAGAATTACTAGATAGAGCAACGTGTATGACCAATTTACTCATCATAAAACATTTCATAAAAATAGACAAAGCATAGCAATGGAAAGACCCAGTTCTTGTGATTTCAGACCATATTTCAGATTTTCTAAGCGTTTTTCAGCGAAAACACAATAAATCGATAAGTTAGCATACTACATGTGCAAACGTTACCAGAGCATCGATTCCAGCCAAAGAGCGCTATAACGTCAACATCGCCAAAAGATATTAATTTTTTCACTAACCTTCTCAGAATTCTTCCGATGACACTCCTGTAACATCATTTTACAACATACATATACAGTTTGTTCGAAAAGGTGCATATTTAGCCATACAAAACCGTGGTTACACAATAAAAATACTAGGAAATCAAGCCTCAATATGTCTGACGTCATCTATCAGAGTGATCTAGTTTAATTGAAAGCTAATCATATACTTGACTAAAAAATACAGGGTTGACAGGAATCGAAAGACAAATTAGTTCTTAATGCAACCGCTGATTTACATTTGTAAAATTATCCTTACTTTTCAATACAGGGTTCGCCAAGTGAAGCTATACCAAACAAAATGGCGAAATATGCGTTTAAAATATTTCGACAGAACAACAATTTATCATATTAAATATTGCTTACTATGAGCTGTTCTTCCATCATATTCTTGGGCAATGTATCCTTTCTATGTTATAAACGTCTTTTGGTCGATAGATGTCCTCTGTCCTTCGAAATATCCACTAACGATCGAACGGGACCCCAAAACGTGTCCAAAGTTTCAGAGTGCACAACAAAGAAATTCCTCAAAATCGCACTAAACGGATATAATTTCCTATAAAACGGTTTAAATTAACTACCTTATGATGTTTCTAAGTCCTATATCGAATTAAATTACAGACGGATACATTTCAAGTTGATAACCGAGCCTGTGAAAATGGCGTCCGGAGGTCCCTTCCTGCGTAAGGGCGAGCGTCGAAAGGGGGGCTACTCTCACTCCTTGGTCTTTTATAACCTCTGAGAGCTACGGAGAAGGCCCATTCCACTTCTCATTGGTTACTGACATCCAGGGGAAGGCGGGTGCAGTTCGTGTCGTTCCATAGGATAGACAGAGACCTTAAAAACTGATCTGAAACCAGAGCTTCGCTCTCAGACCTTTCACTGTCTGTCATGGATTTCGCTGTAGAAAGAGTTCTGGGTCACCCACAGACATCATTCCAACTTTGTATGAAACTAGAAAGTGTTTTCTTTCCAATAGAATTAATAATATGCATATTGTACGAGCAAGAATTGAGTACTAGGCAGTTTAATTTGGAGACGACAAAATGCTAATTCGGAACAGCACCCCCTGTAGTCGCAAGAAGTTTTAACTCCCCCTGAGGACCAGAGTAGAAACTGTCTCAGAAAACAGACTTCTTTAACTCCCCCCGAGGACCAGAGTAGAAACTGTCTCAGAAAACAGACTTCTTTAACTCCCCCTGAGGACCAGAGAAGAAACTGTGTCTCAGAAAACAGACTTCTTTAACTCCCCCTGAGGACCAGAGTAGAAACTGTCTCAGAAAACAGACTTCTTTAACTCCCCCTGAGGACCAGAGTAGAAACTGTCTCAGAAAACAGACTTCTTTAACTCCCCCTGAGGACCAGAGTAGAAACTGTCTCAGAAAACAGACTTCTTTAACTCCCCCTGAGGACCAGAGTAGAAACTGTCTCAGAAAACAGACTTCTTTAACTCCCCCTGAGGACCAGAGTAGAAACTGTCTCAGAAAACAGACTTCTTTAACTCCCCCTGAGGACCAGAGAAGAAACTGTCTCAGAAAACAGACTTCTTTAACTCCCCCTGAGGACCAGAGTAGAAACTGTCTCAGAAAACAGACTTCTTTAACTCCCCCTGAGGACCAGAGAAGAAACTGTCTCAGAAAACAGACTTCTTTAACTCCCCCTGAGGACCAGAGTAGAAACTGTCTCAGAAAACAGACTTCTTTAACTCCCCCTGAGGACCAGAGAAGAAACTGTCTCAGAAAACAGACTTCTTTAACTCCCCCCGAGGACCAGAGTAGAAACTGTCTCAGAAAACAGACTTATTTAACTCCCCCTGAGGACCAGAGTAGGAACTGTCTCAGAAAACAGACTTCTTTAACTCCCCCTGAGGACCAGAGTAGAAACTGTCTCAGAAAACAGACTTCTTTAACTCCCCCCGAGGACCAGAGTAGAAACTGTCTCAGAAAACAGACTTATTTAACTCCCCCCGAGGACCAGAGTAGAAACTGTCTCAGAAAACAGACTTATTTAACTCCCCCTGAGGACCAGAGAAGAAACTGTCTCAGAAAACAGACTTCTTTAACTCCCCCCAAGGACCAGAGTAGAAACTGTCTCAGAAAACAGACTTCTTTAACTCCCCCTGAGGACCAGAGTAGAAACTGTGTGTCTCAGAAAACCAACTAATTTTCCCTTGTGTCTCATTATGCACTGATCTGAGATGTAGAGTGTGTGTGTGTGTGTGTGTGTGTGTGTGTGTGTGTGTGTGTGTGTGTGTGTGTGTGTGTGTGTGTGTGTGTGTGTGTGTGTGTGTGTGTGTGTGTGTGTGTTGGTCGGCAAAACAAGTGACATTCTTCCATTCTGACATTACATTTGCTGTAAGAGCTCAGTGAAATCTTTACCGTGGTCTTCAGCTGTGACACGCTCAGATAATTGTCCTTCTGGAGAAGTAGCACAAGGTCCTTATACATAGAACGCTCCGTTTCAACACCAACACATAAAGCAACGAGCAACCTTTCAGAGGCTATACAAAATACATCCTTAGAATTTCCTAGAATGATTACATTTCCTCTAATGATTCTCTCTAAATTAGTCTGGATGAAAAGAAAGGCATATGATGTGTTTTAAAATCAAAAACGTTTCAACCGTTAATCACACATGATCCATCTCCCCCAGACGACTGCTGCACTCACCTGAGGATGACCACGAACTTGTTGTGCAGGAGATGGCTGGCTTGTCTCTGTGTCACATCCCAGCTAGCACAGTGGATCTGGGCCAATTCCGGCTGAGAGTCGGGGCACTCGGGCTGAGAGTCAGACTCGGCTTACGCCTGGGCCACCTTCGGCAGTATTACTTATGGCTAGGATGTGGGGATTGAGCTCGGGATGATTCCGGTGTGAGTTATCTGGCCCAAATGTATTACTTGGGGCTCTGGCCGATTCCGGTGTGAGTTATCTGGCCCAAATGTATTACTTGGGGCTCTGGCCGATTCCGGTGTGAGTTATCTGGCCCAAATGTATTACTTGGGCTCTGGTCAATTCCGGTGTGCGTTATCTGGCCCAAATGTATTACTTGGGGCTCGGGCCGATTGTGGCTACTCTCTGGCAGATGATTACACGGGCTGCTTTATATAATTAACATTTAATTATTTATTTATTTTTCCATATTTTCTCATTGTTTCTGTGATCCCAAAACATAATTAAAATGTAAATTAAATTCTTTAAGAGGTTTAAGTAGTATTTTAGTATTTTGATACTGTGTGCAAGGCAATTGATAATTATTAAAAACGTTGCAGATTGGGCATCCCGAGTGGCGCAGCAGTCTAAGACACTGCGTTGCTACAGATGCTGGTTCGACACCCGTGCCGGCCGCGACAAGGAGACTGATGAGGCGACGCACAATTGGCCCACCGTTGTCCGGGTTAGAGGAGGGTGTGGCCGGCCGGGGTGTCCTTGTCCAGTCGCACCGTAGCGACTCCTGTGGCGGGCCAGGCGCATGCATGCTGACACAGTCACCAGGTGACTGTTCGACCTTCTCCTCTCCTGAGACCGTACGGGAGTTGCAGTGATGGGACAAGATAATTGGATATGACGAAAATGGGGTAAAAAATAAATACAATATTTTTTTTTAAATGTGTGGAAGTGTAATATTTAAAATGTCTAAATCGGGTAATTTTGTGTACATTTATTTAAAACTACATTGGGTGGATTCTGGTAAAATGCCGGCAAAGTCCGGTAGACAGAAATGGGCAGTCATTCGTTTTGACTCCGGGCTGAGTAGGACACCTGATTCCGCGCCGATTCAATCAGTTCCGGTGTTGTGCCGAAAATCCCCCCCTGCCAGAATTGGCGTCTCCCCCTTGGCGTTCTTCATTGCTGCGACTTGCTAGTTGAGATTCCTGCTCTTTATTCCGTTGTCAGTTTAGTCTACATTTCACTGATCTTAGTAGCAGAAAGCATTTTTGTCTACAGTTTTCGGTTTGGCTATTTGTTTCAAGTGTATATGGCGGTTCTAGCTTGTATGGTGCCCTGGGCTAACCCCCCCCCCGTCTACACCTGGGGGCGCCCCGGCAGCAACAGTCGCCCGTACCTAATCAGCTACTGATTTTTGTATTAGTCTATAAATAAATCTCTTTTCCAAAATTCGTAATCTCTCCCATGTCTTATTCGACTAGTATTTTTGAAAGTGTAAGAATAATAATTCAGCCATAGTTGTTCTGAAATGTTTATTGCTTGCCAACATTTTACTCCCTCCTCTTATGTTTAATGTAACACATATACATTAATGATTCATTTCGGTTTCCTATCCTGATGTGAAGTTTGTTCTATAGAAAGTATTTGACTCTAGCCACAAAACTAAGGAAATTAGAAGGGTGGATTCTGCCAAGGGGGGGGGGGGGGAGATTTTCGGCACTACACCGGCCCCCCGGAAGAGGACCGCTTCTGGACCGATTCCTCATTGGTAGCTGGAACACCTCATCGTTGAGATAGTTCAACTGCTACGTAGCTACATGGATAGCAACCTTAGTTGTTGTCTCGGAGCTAGGCTACTAGCTTAGTCGTGCGATTAACTTTTTGTTGTAGCTAGCTAACGTTAAAGTGCTTAATTTGTAAATCGGGAGGTGGCGGAACAAAACGTGAGCGCGAGACGCGGGTGACCTGCGGAGCTCTGAGGTACCGGAACGCATGAGAAAAAACAACAACCTTTATAATAAAGCATTGCGTGCATATCATCCCAGTTGCGTTGTGAACGGTCATCCAACACGGAATTCCAAGTGGGGAAATCTGGCCTCTTTCTAGAGCGCCGACTTTCCGACACTAAAAATCACTGACGTCATAATTCGACCTCGTTTTTTTCTAGTTCCCAGTTGTCGTGAAAGCGCCATAATACATAACATATAATACATAATAAATGATCGAAATGACAGGCCACTTTGACACTGACAACCTGAGATCAATGAAAACGACCGTGTCTTGAATCAGTCAATAGCCTAGGTGTGTGGAGACATTATTGTAGGCTACAATATGAGGAGGAAATTATAGTCCTAAAAATGCTTTCCAGTTTCACTGACTCACCCAATGATGTGCAGCTCACTCTCTGATGATTACATATGCGCTCATGCCAAAAGCCTCTCACAATCTCTACTTCTTTCTCTCGTTTTACTTTGTAAAACACTATTTGCAAGTTGATCAAATATCTTGGTAGCCTACATTTTACAGATTAGTCTTCTCTTTTCAGCAGGAGCCATTTGCTTTCCAACCTGTGTTTTCCCGGGATTGTAGACTGAAATATTGCAAAAGGTTTTCTCTGTATTCTTTGTTCGCTGACAGATTTGTTGCGTGTTCCCGATTGTAGGCTATGCCTTGTTATTGGGCTACACTCCACAGCCAGGCAACATTTTAGGCTTTCTAATGGTGTCGTAAACTTCGGAATAATTTAATTTATTTCTGAACAGACAGCAGTAATTCTATAACTTTGTCAAATGTATTTCAATTTATCAGGCGTGCAGCTCCTCCAGAACCCTTCGCGCGTCTCTATAAGGTAATACATAATTAATTGCAATGCTGGAGAGATGAGAGTTGCAGGCTCATGTCTATCAGAGCAGAGCGAGGGAGTGAGATCATAGAAAGTGAATTCCATTACAGTTATGGGAGGTATGTGTGGGGGGGGGGGGGGGGGGGGCAGGATAATTAACGAAGAGGTAACTAGAATTAATTTTGATGGCTTTAATTATAATTTTTACAATGCAAAAAGTGACAATTATTTTGCATTACACGAGAGTTACCGGATCCGTCCAAATAGGTTCCCGGAACGAAACAGCCCAAAACGGAGGGGTGCCAGGATCCGGCTCAAATTAAGTTGGTTAAATTGGTTTAATAATTGTGCATTATTTGTCAATCATTCAGCTTTTTTTTTTTTTTTTTTAAATGTCTTTGTTGTAAGGAAACATGACACTATCGCAAATATTCAGTTTCTCTAACAGTTACGGTACACCAACTGACGTACCAGCGGAAAATACCTGATTATGCCACTAGAGGGCAGTACCTTATTCATATCACAATCACAACATTCATTTAGAAGTAAATGGTTAAGGTCATGTCATGTCATTGGGGTCATGTGAGTTTAAAGCCCCAGTCTAGAAGATTTACAGCAATTTCAATAAAACAAATATACCCCTTGATTTGGAAGAATATGACTTTTGACTAAGGTTATGCAAGGGTAGATAATTCATTTTATTGAAGGGAACAGATTGAATGAGTAATTCTGCGTGAAGTCCCATAAGTCCACCTGCATCAGGAGAGTATGACTTGGTTCTGTCACCTGGCATGATGATACACCTCTGACAACATAAAATGTGTTGTCTGAAACCTTCTTGTTCAGTCTCTCCTGTCTCTCTCCCTACGGCGGTCGGCAGGACTGGGAAGCGAAGCGACAAGGTATTTCTATCCCTCCCATCGGGCGGAGGTGGTGATTTATAGACAGCGTCGCTGGGGAAACCAACCACATTTCATTTAGATCACGTCAGCCTGTCCGGCGGCGGAATCCTCCCCGGTTGGCTGTTTAGACGCTGGGAGGCCCTGGTAATGGAAAACGTCTGCATCGATATATCTCCCCCGCGAGGCCATTCGACCCCCCTCCACTCCACTCCACTCGAAGCGGACGCTCCTACAAATGCATCACCCTCCTGAGTTTGCGACGCATGCAGATACCTTATTTTTACCGGACTGGAATCCATTACTGGGAGAGGTAGAGAGTAGGCTAAGCAAGACCAGGGCCGGGGGTAGTAGAACGTCCTCGTGGGACACTGTAAACACACACACACACAGCTTACCTGGTCTCTCAATCGTACAGGTATCATAAACATCATCATAAAACTGCCATCAGGCAATCATAGGGGTAATTTCTGTTTCTTAAGGACCACAATGGAACTGTTAAAGGCAGTGGTGGGAAAAGTACCCAATACACACACACACACACACACACACACACACAAACACACACACACACACACACACACACACACACACACCAGTGGTGGGAAAAGTACCCAATACACACACACACACACACTCCAACACTGACATAATTTACAAACAAAGCATTTGTGAGTCCACCAGATCAGAGACAGTAGGGATGACCAGGGATGTTCTCTGTTTAGTGAGTCCACCAGATCAGAGGCAGTAGGGATGACCAGGGATGTTCTCTGTTTAATGAGTCCACCAGATCAGAGGCAGTAGGGATGACCAGGGATGTTCTCTGTTTAGTGAGTCCTCCAGATCAGAGGCAGTAGGGATGACCAGGGATGTTCTCTGTTTAGTGAGTCCTCCAGATCAGAGGCAGTAGGGATGACCAGGGATGTTCTCTTGATAAGTGCATTATTTATAACTCTTGATTAAATTATATAATTTTTTTAATAAGTGTGAATTGGACCATTTTTCTGTCCTGCTAAGCATTCGAAATATAACGAGTACTTTTGGTGTCAGTGAAAACATATGGAGTAAAAAAAATACATAATTTTCTTTACGGAATCCATTGAAGTAAAAGTAGAAGTTGTCAAAAATATAAATAGTAAAGTACAGATACCACAAAAAACGACTTAAGTAGTACTTTAAAGTACTTTTTATTTAAGTACTTTACACCACTGATCAAATGTCAACAGATTTGACCATTTTAGGTCAGGTCATAGTAATAACCCCCATTTTGGCCACTTCTGGTGAATAAAACCAGACTAGCCACCATGAATATGATCATTTTTTATTTTATTTCACCTTTATTTAACCAGGTAGGCAAGTTGAGAACAAGTTCTCATTTACAACTGCGACCTGGCCAAGATAAAGCAAAGCAGTTTGACACATACAACAACACAGAGTTACACATGGAGTAAAACAAACATACAGTCAATAATACAGTAGAAAAATAAGTCTATATACAATGTGAGCAAATGAGGTGAGATAAGGGAGGTAAAGGCAATACATAGGCCATGGTGGCGAAGTAAATACAATATAGCAATTAAAACACTGGAATGGTAGATTTGACAGTAGATGAGTGTGCAAAGTAGAAATACTGGGGTGCAAAGGAGCGAAATAAATAAATACAGTAGGAGAAGGGGTAGTTGTTTGGGCTATTTATAGATGGGATATGTACAGGTGCAGTGATCTGTGAGCTGCTCTGACAGCTGGTGCTTATGATCATGACTTTAAAGGTTCAATGCAACCATTTTGATCTCAATATCAAATCATTTCTGGGTAACAATTAAGTACCTTACTGTGATTGTTTTCAATTAAAATGGTCAAAAAGTAACAAAAAAAAAGCTTCTAAGCAAAAATCAATTTCTCAAGCAAGAATTTAGTTAGGACTGTCTGGGAGTGGTCTGAGTGGGGAGGGGGGGAAACTGAAAGTTAGCTGTTATTGGCAGAGAGGTTTGGAACTGTCTTTCTTATTGGCCTCTTAACAAATTTAGCGGATGGTGATGTCAGCATGGAAGGCTAAAACTCCATCGCACCGAAACAGGCTGAAATTCCAGTCGTTTTTTTTGTTGGTCAAATAGATCTTACACTAAAATGGCATTATTCTCATTTTCACAATTTCACAGTATTATTCCAACCTCATGGTGTGGAGATGTATATAAAATACAGGAAAATCACGTGTTTGACTGCACTAGGCCTTTAATACAGTAATTCAGTAGTTCAGGGTAGGAACCAGTTAAAAATACGATTTAGTGTCAGAAGGAATAACATGGAAATGCAGGTGCTGTCCAATAGAGGCCATTATTGTCTGACAGTAGTGGAGTGGGAGATCTTGGAGGTCATTGTTTAAGTGATAATGCCCGAGAAGCCAGTGTTTGGAGGATATATTGGCATGTGTGTTGTTAGGCCCGAGACGAAGTCCTCCAAAACACTGGCTTCAAGGACATTGTCACTTTTATACAACGGGTTGCCAACAAATTCAAATAATGATTGACATATTTTAATAAAAAATGTTATTTTGATTAATTTATTAATTCTCTTTAATCCTTCTATGAGATAAAGTCCCAACACAAATCTAGGGTTGCCAGAGATGTGACCCTGTTGTGAAGTTATTTTATTCTACATCTATACCCAGCCGTTTGTTCTAAATGTTCCTTTGCCTTGGTAGCTGACAAGTGAAGAGGGCATGGCAGAGCCTCTTCCACCTCAGGACGCTGAAAAGATCTGGCATGGACCCTCGGATTCTCAAAAAGTTCTACAGCTGCACCATCGAGAGCATCTTGACTGACTCCATCACCGCTTGGTATGGCAAATGCACCGCCCTTGGCCGTAAAGCGCTACAGAGGGTGGTGTGGACAGCCCAGTACATCACTGGGGTTGAGCTCCCTGCCATCCAGCACCTCTATATCAGGCGGTGTCAGAGGAAGACCCCAAAAATGCCAAAAACTCCAGCCACCCAAGCCATAGAATGTTCACTCTGCTACCGTTCGACAAACGGTACCAGAGCATCGGCTCTCGGACCAACAGGCTCCGAGATAGCTTCTACCCCTAAGCCATAAGACTGCTAAATAGCCAGACTGCTAAATAGTCAAATAATGGTACCCAAACTATCTACACTGACTCTGTCTTCCACTGACCCTACGCACACTCACAACACAAACACACATACACATTACACACACATGAACACTCACACATGATCTCGGCATGTGTGGTTCCCACCGTGAAGCATGGAGGAGGAGGCGTGGGGATGCTTTGCTGGTGACACTGTCAGTGATTTATTTAGAATTCAAGGCACACTTAACCAGCATGGCTATCACAACATTCTGCAGCAATTCGCCATCCCATCTGGTTTGCGCTTAGTGGGACTATCATGTGTTTTTAAACAGGACAATGACCCAAAACACACATCCAGGATGTGTAAGGGCTATTTGACCAAGAAGGAGAGCGATGGAGTGTTGCATCAGATGACCTGGCCTCCACAATCATCCGACCTCAACCCAATTGAGATGGTTTGGGATGAGTTGGACCGCAGAGTGAAGGAAAAGTAGCCAACAAGTGCTCAGCATATGTGGGAACTCCTTCAAGAATGTTGGAAAAGCATTCTAGATGACTACCTCATTTAGCTGGTTGAGAGAATGCCAAGAGTGTGCAAAGCTGTCATCAAGGCAAAGGGTGCCTACTTTGAAGAATCTCAAATATATTTACTACATGACTCCATGTGTTATTTCCTAGTTTTGATGTCTTAACTATTATTCTACAATGTAGAAAATAGTAAAAAATAAAGGGGAAACCCTTGAATGAGTAGGTGTGTCCAAACTTTTGACCTGTACTGTATATATATATGAACTCAGGAAAAAAAGAAACGTCCTCTCACTGTCAACTGCGTTTATTTTCAGCAAACTTAACATGTGTAAATATTTGTATGATCATAACAAGATTCCACAACTGAGACATAAACTGAACAAGTTCCACAGACATGTGACTAACAGAAATTGAATAATGTGTCCCTGAACAAAGGGGGGGTCAAAATCAAAAGTAACCTTCAGTATCTGGTGTGGCCACCTGCTACATTAAGTACTGCAGTGCATCTCCTCCTCATCGACTGCTCCAGATTTGCCAGTTCTTGCTGTGAGATGTTACCCCACTCTTCCACCAAGGCACCTGCAAGTTCCCAGACATTTCTGGGGGGAATGGCCCTAGTCCTCACCCTCCGATCCAACAGTTCCCAGACGTGCTCAATGGGATTGAGATCCGGGCTCTTCGCTGGCCATGGCAGAACACTGACATTCCTGTCTTGCAGGAAATCACGCACAGAACGAGCAGCATGGCTGGTGGCATTGTCACGCTGGAGGGTCATGTCAGGATGAGCCTGCAGGAAGGGAACCACATGAGGAAAGAGGATGTCTTCCCTGTAACGCACAGCGTTGAGATTGCCTGCAATGGTAACAAGCTCAGTCCGATGATGCTGTGACACACCGCCCCAGATCATGACGGACCCTCCACCTCCAAATCGATCCCGCTCCAGAGTACAGGTCTCGGTGCAATGCTCATTTCTTCGACGATAAGCGCGAATCCGACAATCACCCCTGGTGAGACAAAACCGTGACTCGTCAGTGAAGAGCACTTTTTGCCAGTCCTGTCTGGTCCAGCGACGGTAGGTTTGTGCCCATAGGCGACGTTGTTGCCGGTGATGTCTGGTGAGGACCTGCCTTACAACTGGCCTACAAGCCCTCAGTCCAGCCTCTCTCAGCCTATTGCGGACAGTCGGACCACTGATGGAGGGATTGTGCATTCCTGGTGTAACTCAGACAGTTGTTGTTGCCACCCTGTATCTGTCCCGCAGGTGTGATGTTCGGATGTACCGATCCTGTGCAGGTGTTGCTACACGTGATCTGCCACTGCGAGGACGATCAGCTGTCCGTCCTGTCTCCCTGTAGCGCTGTCTTAGGCGTCTCACAGTACGAACATTGCATTTATTGCCCTGGCCACATCTGCAGTCCTCATGCCTCCTTCCAGCATGCCTAAGGCACGTTCATGCAGATGAGCAGGGACCCTGGGCATCTTTCTTTTGGTGTTTTTCAGAGTCAGTAGAAAGGCCTCTCTAGTGTCCTAAGTTTTCATAACTGTGACCTTAATTGCCTACCGTCTGTAAGCTGTTATTGTCTTAACGATCCACAGGTGCATGTTCATTCATTGTTTATGGTTCATTGGACAAGCATGGGAAACAGTGTTTAAACCCTTTACAATGAAGATCTGTGAAGTTATTTGGATTTTTACAAATTATCTTTGAAAGACAGGGTCCTGAAAAAGGGACGTTTCTTTTTTTGCTGAGTTTATTTATACAGTTGAAGTTGGAAGTTTACATACACTTAGGTTGGAGTCATTAAAACTCGTTTTACAACCACTCCACAATTTTCCTTGTTAACAAACTATAGTTTTGGCAAGTCGGTTAGGACATATACTTTGTGCATAACACCGGTAATTTTTCCAACAATTGTTTACAGACCAATTATTTCACTTATAATTCACTGTATCACAATTCCAGTGGGTAAAAAGTTTACATACACTAAGTTAACTGTGCCTTTAAACAGCTTGGAAAATTCCAGAAAATTATTTCATAGCTTTAGAAGCTTCTGATAGGTTAATTGACATCATTTGAGGCAATTGGAGGTGTACCTGTGGATTTATTTCAAGGCCTACCTTCAAACTAAGTGCCTCTTTGCTTGACATCATGGGAAAATCAAAAGAAATCAGCCAAGACCTCAGAAAAAAATTGTAGTCCTCCACAAGTCTGGTTCATCCTTGGGAGCAATTTCCAAACGCCTGAAGGTACCACGTTCATCTGTACTAACAATAGTACGCAAGTATAAACACCATGGGACCACGCAGCCGTCATACCGCTCAGGAAGGAGACGCGTTCTGTCTCCTAGAGATGAACGTACTTTGGTGCGAAAAGTGCAAATCAATCCCAAAACAACACCAAAGGCCTTTGTAAAGATGCTGGAGGAAACAGGTACAAAAGTATCTATATCCACAGTAAAACGAGTCCTATATCGACATAACCTGAAAGGCCGCTCAGCAAGGAAGAAGCGACTTCTCCAAAACCGCCATAAAAAAGACAGACTACGGTTTGCAACTGCACATGGGGACAAATATCGTACTTTTTGGAGAAATGTCCTCTGGTCTCATGAAACAAAAATAGAACTGTTTGGCCATAATGCCCATCATTATGTTTGGAGGAAAAAGGGGGAGGCTTGCAAGCCAAAGAACACCATCCCAACCGTGAAGCACGGGGGTGGCAGCATCATGTTTTGGGGGTGCTTTGCTGCAGCAGGGACTGGAGCATTTCACAAAAAAGATGGCATCATGAGGGAGGAACATTATGTGGATATATTGAAGCAACATCTCAAGACATCAGTCAGGAAGTTAAAGCTTGGTCGCAAATGGGCCTTCCAAATGGACAGTGACCCCAAGCATACTTTCAAAGTTGTGGTAAAATGGCTTAAGGACAACAAAGTCAAGGTATTGGAGTGGCCATCACAAAGCCCTGACCTCAATCCTATAGAACATTTGTGGGCAGAACTGAAAAAGCGTGTGCGAGCAAGGAGGCCTACAAACCTGACTCAGTTACACCAGCTCTGTCAGGAGGAATGGGCCAAAATTCACCCAACTTATTGTGTGAAGCTTGTGGAAGGCTACCTGAAACATTTGACCCAAGTTAAACAATTTAAAGGCAATGCTACCAAATACTAATTGAGTGTATGTAAACTTCTGACCCACTGGGAATGTGATGAAAGAAATTAAAGCTGAAATGAATTATTCTCTCTACTATTACTCTGACATTTCACATTCTTAAAATAAAGTGATGATCCTAACTGACCTAAGACAGGGAATTTTTATTAGGATTAAATGTCAGGATTGTGGAAAAACTGAGTTGAAATGTATTTGGCCAAGGTGTATGTAAACTTCCGACTTCAACTGTACATATGTGTGTGTAGATCTCAACCTTAAAAGACATGGAGGGAGAAGAAGAAGCACACGAGACAGTTTTGTAAAAAGGTGATTTTTTTATGTAAGAAAATAATACACACAGCAAGAGACATTCAAATCAAATTGCAATGATCAACAACATGCCTCAAAAGTCCTCTTTGGCACATAACACAAACCGTTACAAAAACTAAACGTAAACAGACATGTACACGACAATAATTAGAAAATGCTAGCTAGCGCTATACACGGTGCGTAAACGTATTGACAACACAAACAAACAAGGTTTTGGCAATGTGACCACCCCCAGCAATAGCACATCTCAGTCTGCATGGTTTTCCATCCGTGCAAAACCGTGTCGTCATCTTTGTCGTTGTCACGGTGCCGTTGGGGTGAGGTCATAAAAGTCACGATTTTCAAGTCAGGCGACAGGACCCTCCATGTTCACTCCAGTACCCCCCTACCCCCTCCTCCTCCTTCCCTCTCCAGCCCCTCCCCCTCCTTCCCTCTCCAGCCCCGCCCCCCCCTTCCTTCCCTCTCCAGCCCCACCCCCTCCTCCTTCTTCCCTCTCCAGCCCCTCCCCCTCCTCTTCCATCCCTCTCCAGCCCCTCCCCCTCCTCTTTCTTCCCTCTCTAGCCCCTCCCCCTCCTCTTCCTTCCTTCCCTCTCCCTCTTTCTTCCTTCACCCCTCCCCCCTCCTCTTCCTCCCCTCCCCCCTCCTCTTCCTTCCTTCCAAACCCCCTCCTCTTCAAAACCCTCCCACTTCCCCCCTCTTCCTTCCCTCTCCACCATCCCCCTCCTCTCCCCCCTCATCTTCCTTCACCCCCCCCCCCCCCCCCCCCCCCCCCCCCCTCCATCAGCCTCTGCCTTGCCCCCTAGCTATTACTGTTGGTCAACACCTGTCTTGTACCAGCCCTCCAACAAGATCGCTGTAGTGCAAATAGGCTGACTGCTGCTGCCTGATAGGCAAGGCTCGGCTCCCAGGGTCATTTTCGGAAAGGCGAGGAGACTGTGTTTGGTTTCGCTCCTGGGACCAGTCTGAGAGGAGGAAAGAGAAGCAAAGGAAGAAAAGGGGATAAACAGTAGCTTTTAACACAATGTAGACCGAGGCTTGTTTTAACACAGTGTAGACAGAGGCTTGTTTTAACACAGTGTAGACAGAGGCTTGTTTTAACACAATGTAGACAGAGGCTTGTTTTAACACAGTGTAGACAGAGGCTTGTTTTAACACAGTGTAGACAGAGGCTTGTTGTAACACCGAGGCTTGTTTTAACACAGTGTAGACAGAGGCTTGTTTTAACACAGTGTAGACAGAGGCTTGTTGTAACACCGAGGCTTGTTTTAACACAGTGTAGACAGAGGCTTGTTTTAACACAGTGTAGACAGAGGCTTGTTTTAACACAGTGTAGACAGAGGCTTGTTTTAACACAGTGTAGACAGAGGCTTGTTTTAACACAGTGTAGACAGAGGCTTGTTGTGTGGTGGCTGTCCCCTAAAATAAAAGACCTTCTAGAGTTTCGAGTGAAACGAGGAAGGGGGTGATGTTGAGAGAGACGTTTGTTTTACATGCCCAGTCTTCAGAACCCCCAGAACAACCCAGAAATCCTAACAGCCATCACCCTAGGGTTTTGTGAGCAGCTTTAAACATAGCAGATAAATAAGGCGACAAAGATGCTCGGCTAGGCAAAGAAATACAGTGCTGACCTCATCTTACCACGTGTCAGATTCCCAACATAACAGCAAAATAAAGTGAGAATTGATTGTTTTGACAAACCGGGTGATAGCCGACAGAGATCTGTGCTTGGCAATGTGAGTTGTGGCTTATGAACTTCTACTTCCTGTAGGTTCTTATCTCTGGCTCCTGATTGGCGCATTGCGGTCTAAGGCACTGCATCTCTAGTGTTATAGGCGTCACTACGGACCCTGGTTCGATTCCAGGCTGTATCACCACCGGCCGTGATTGGGAGTCGCATAAGGCAGCACACAATTGGCTGTCTGGGTTTGGCCGGGGGTAGGCTGTCATTGTAAATATGAATTTGTTCTTCACTGACTTGTCTAGTTAAATAAAGGTTAAATAAAGCTTAATAATGGAAATAAAGCACCAGGAGAGTGAGCGCGCACACACACACACACACACACACACACACACACACACACACACACACACACACACACACACACACACACACACACACACACACACACACACACACACACACACACACACACACACACACACACACACACACACACTGCCCTCTCCCCCTTGCTATGACAGCTTTGCTGCCTGAGTTGAAGACGGTGTAAAATGGAGAGATACAGGAATCAGGGCAGAAAATAGTGTTTCAACGATACAGGCTTGTTGTTCTTTTTATGGGAAATAATAAAATGGCCACTCAAGGGGGGGGGGGGGGGGGGGGAATAGTTGTAGACTTGTTGGAAGAAGCAGGAACAACAATGTTAACAATGGTTCATTTATGAGTAACAACTTCTTGGAGTGACTTTTTAACATTTTATCAGGGAGACCGATATCAAGTCTATTTGATGCCGAGGCAGGAAAATTGGACAACTATTTGAAGCTAAAAACAAAGTGTATTTATTATAATCTATGGCAGTGCTCACAGTGAAGTATCGCTATTAGCCATAAAGCCAGCAGTCTCTCTAATGGGTTATAAATGAGAAGAATACAGTTTGAAATGTGAGTCACAGTGATGCATGAAATAAGCTAATTTCCATATATATGTAGCTCAGGGACTCTTGAAAGACGGGGACATCACCCCCCGAAAAAAAATCACCAATAATTTTCTTCATATTAACACAATTTAAAATAAAAACATATTTTAAAAACATATTTATAAAACATATTTTGATAGTCCAATATTTTAGCCATCATACCGTGTAAAGGAAAAACCTCCTAATTTTAAATTCAAAAAATGTTTTACATAAAATGCAACTAATTGGATTTATGTTTGACTCTGTTTGACACCATAAAAGGCATTTTGTTTTTATTGTCAAACAAGTGTTTAAAGGCCTTTGATTGTTTCATTCTTACATTAGACAATTCAAATATGTAAATGCTTCAGGGCTACACATTTTTCTAGATTCAGAACATAAAATAATATTTATAAAACGAACAAGTCTAGAACAGCAAATAGTTTAAATAGTTTAATAGTTTAATGCTGTAATGTTGCAGAACAGTGATTAAAAGATGTTTTCAGAATATTGACAACAATGATAGATAGTATGGTTAACCATCAGTGACGGAGTTGACAACAAATGCTTTAAAACGTACATGGTTTTACTTCTAAAAATCAAAGTTAAAACGCAAAACATTTGTAAAATATGAAAAACGATTCATTTGAAAATCCCCAATAAAAACACAACCATTCCATCAGATTGTTCAGCGCAAAAAATCTGACAAAGTTTATGTTTTATGGAGTTGATAAATTGCAATAACAAAAAAAATCTACTTTAAGTACAATACTAAGTAGAAATTTAGCCACAGTTGCTTTATGAACCTGAGACCTAATTTAAAAGTAGCATATTTGAACCATATTTTATGTGAATCTATCAGGGAGAGTTGACAGGCTATGGTTGTGACCATGGTGATATCAATATTGTTTGTTTAAATCTATCAAACGGACTTCCGGACCCATGCATTGTCTTGTTGTACTACATGTAATGAAGACATGAACAAGGGGTCCTTATGGTATAGTTGACCCTACTCATTCCTGATTCATTTTAGACAAAATCTGATGGATTTGACAAAAACTCACAGTTTTAAGAGAAATATTAGTCAGAGAAGGCTTTTGCAAGAAAAGTACATTATATATTTTATCAGTTAATATTTATTTTTGCCAGCTTTTACAGTTTTAAACACTTTTTGGGGAGATTTTGACAACAGCATTTCCTGGCACAGAGCCGACAATCCTTTTTTTTCAACTATAAAAATCAAGTTTCCCTGCTAGACAAGGATGGTCACAGCTTTCTAGAATCCCTGAGCTAATAATATCATCTTTGCTTTTGCAGTATGCCACATATTGCCTTCCTGCCTGCCTGCCTGCCTTCCTTTCTTCCTTCCTTCCTTCCTTCGTATGTGTGGACCCACCTGAGTGCTTTGAGAGGAGGGATGACGGACAGCTTGCCCACTGGTTTGGGGCCGACGGCAGGGGGCATCATCACCAGCAGCCCATTGGAGGGTTTGGGAGGAATCACCCTCGCTGGGCTCACCGGTAACACCACCCCTCTGGCGGGGCTGAGGGGCAGGGGCCTCTGAGGTGGAGAGGGGGAGTGTCTGGGCTGTAGCTCTGACACCAACTGAGAAGGAGAGAGAGAGAGAGAGAGAGAGAGAGAGAGAGAGAGAGAGAGAGAGAGAGAGAGAGAGAGAGAGAGAGAGAGAGAGAGAGAGAGAGAGAGAGAGAGAGAGGGGGAGAGGGAGAGAGAGAGAGAGAGAGAGAGAGGGGGAGAGGGAGAGGGAGAGGGAGAGGGAGAGGGAGAGAAGAGACTCGTAGAGAGGGGGAGAGAGAGAAGAGACTCGTAGAGAGGGGGAGAGAGAGAGAGAAGAGACTCGTAGAGAGGGGGAGAGAGAGCGAGAGGGAGAAGAGATTCGTAGAGAGGGGGAGAGAGAGCGAGAGGGAGAAGAGATTCGTAGAGAGAGGGGGAGAGAGCGAGAGGGAGAAGAGATTCGTAGAGAGAGGGGGAGAGAAGGGGGAGATAGAGAGGGAGAAAGAGAGAGAAGAGACTCGTAGAGAGAGGGGGAGAGATAGAGAGAGGGGGAGAGATAGAGAGAAGGGGGAGAGATAGAGAGAAGGGGGAGATAGAGAGGGAGAAAGAGTGGGAGAAAAAAAGAGAGAGAAACAGTGAAATAGAAAAAGTGAGAGAACAAGAGAGAAATGTAAAGGAGAATAGAGAAACAGGCAAAAAGAGAGAGAGACCTTAGAACATGATCAAAGCACGAACACATCACTTCACCGTGTCACACACTCCTAATAATATGAGAATAGACCCTCCACTACTGTGGACAGTATTCACCCAGTCTTATTAAACATCTCAAGCTGTTTTTAATCCGGTGGTTGGCAGACTTTGTCTGAATTCATGGTGTGTTATTTCATTACAGTGTACCTCTACAACCGCAGAGAAATTCATTTCGTGCAAAAACACAGAGCAATATTAAATTCAAGGCCAATGTGATTTTCCAAGGCTTTTTTTTACAGTTAATAGGCAGAGATGGGAAAATGTTTTAGGAAATCGATGGAAAACAATAAGAAGATTAAAACAAAAAACATTGCTATTTCATCTAGTTCCTTGGTGCAACAAAATCCTCTCAGTAAAAACAACAAACAACAGAAATAAATTTTCTCAATGAACTAATACAATTATAGTAAAAGTAGACGAATTTACCAGTGGCACTCGTGTTGGGTTGGATACCAGTGGCACTCGTGTTGGGTTGGATACCAGTGGTGATCGTGTTGGGTTGGATACCAGTGGTGATCGTGTTGGGTTGGATACCAGTGGTGATCGTGTTGGGTTGGATACCAGTGGTGATCGTGTTGGGTTGAGGGGAAGCGGTTTCTTGGGTGGCGTGAGTTTTTGAGGGGGCGCGGGGGATTTCGGCGGGGCCCCGGGTTGAGGTGGGTAGACCACCTTGAAGCGCAGTGGCGTGTTGTGCGGCGAGGGGGCGGGCCTTAGGGGACGCACGATGTTGACAGGCTGAGTGCCGTTAGGGGTGGGGCCTGGCCGGAGAGGCAGCACCTCTTTGCTGGTGTGAGGGAGCTGTAGAGAACATTTTGGGATTGTGTCATTCAAGTTTTATGTGAAGTATATGTTGAAAAACATTTATAAATTGGAAGTAGAAAGTGACAGTTGCTAATACAGAACATTGACACGCAGAGCTACAGTTGTAAATATGGTAATTTAACTCAAGGCCAGCTTGACTTCTGTTCAATGTCTTCAGTTCTTCACAGAAACACAGAGAGAAACATTTCCAGCATACAGAGAGACCGAAGTCACCTCAGATTTAACTCTCCTCTCCTTTGACACTCACCCCCTTGTGACTGTTTCCTTTGTTCGCTGGCCCCACCACCTTCAGATGAAACGCCGGGTTGAGGTGTCCATTCTTACCCTTCGCCATGGAGCCTTCAAGTCTGAGGGAATAACGAGGATGGAGGCGACAGGGGTGTTAGAGGCCATCAACTAGACAGATTTATTCTGAAGACTGTGCTGGCTTTTCAATCCTACGTTCTATTGATTTGATAGTCCCCAGTTGTGGAGGACTGGGCTGGCAAACATTACGCTGTGTGTGTGTGTGTTTGTGTGTTTGTGTGTGTGTTTGTGTGTGTGTGTGTGTGTGTGTGTGTGTGTGTGTGTGTGTGTGTGTGTGTGTGTGTGTGTGTGTGTGTGTGTGTGTGTGTGTGTGTGTGTGTCTGTGTGTGTGTGCCCAAGATGTCACAGTTTGTGTCCCCATCAAGTATTCTCAAGGAGTTTGATGCAAGGAGGAGCAGGTCGAGGAGCAGGTCGAGGAGGAGATAGAGGAGGAGGAGGTCGAGGAGCAGGTCGATGAGAGGGTCGAGGAGGAGGTAGAGGAGGAGTTAGAGGAGGAGGTAGAGGAGCAGGTAGAGGAGGAGGAGGTAGAGGAGGAGGTAGATGAGCAGGTAGAGGAGGAGCAGGCCGAGGAGGAGGAGCAGGTCGAGGAGGAGGAGGAGGAACAGGTCGAGGAGCAGGTCGAGGAGGAAGTCGAGGAGCAGGTAGAATGTTTTAACTTAACATCTGGCAAGAAACTTCTAAAGAACCTCATAGGTTCAATCAGTATGCTTTTGGCTAATCCCACAACAGCTGTTAGAAAAGTGTTCTCCCCAATCAACCACACACAGTAACCTGATATTGATACGCAAACTATTGGCTCCGAAACGAAAAAAGTTTTAAAAAACTATTGCAGCTGGTCTCCACTAAAGAGCCTTTTAATTACCTAACAAGAAGGGTCATTTTCTGTAGGGTTAAATATTCTTTCAGAGGACTCCTTTGTACCTCCTCTCTTTCATATAATCAAATCCCCTTTCCAGTCCAATACCAATGATGGACCTATTTCTCTGTCCATTCCGAAGGTCAACAGAGCTTTTATTTCCAGGGGCACCACGGCAGACTGCCTCCCTCTCCTGTAAACTACACTGTCCGACAGGCCTGTTTTCAGAGGCACTAACTCACTCAGCGTTCTGATGCCCGGTCTCTGTGTGTATAAGTATATTGGTCTTCTACTGGAAGAGAGGGGAAAGTATTATATTTTATGAGGGTACATTACATTTGTTTGCCCCTGTAAAGGTGTTGTGATGGTGCAGAAAGTGAAGAGTGGGCAGATTGCAGTCAGAGGATGACGTGTGTACAGTAGTAGTAAGACAGCTACAAACCCATCCAGCATTCTGGTGTTATCCCTCTAGCTACAAACCCATCCAGCATCCTGGTGTTATCAGTCTAGCTACAAACCCATCCAGCATCCTGGTGTTATCTCTCTAGCTACAAACCCATCCAGCATCCTGGTGTTATCTCTCTAGCTACAAACCCATCCAGCATCCTGGTATTATCCCTCTAGCTACAAACCCATCCAGCATCCTGGTGTTATCGCTCTAGCTACAAACCATCCAGCATCCTGGTGTAATCAGTCTAACTACAAACCATCCAGCATCCTGGTGTAATCAGTCTAACTACAAACCCATCCAGCATCCTGGTGTTATCAGTCTAGCTACAAACCCATCCAGCATACTGGTGTTATCCCTCTAGCTACAAACCCATCCAGCATCCTGGTGTTATCAGTCTAGCTACAAACCCATCCAGCATACTGGTGTTATCTCTCTAGCTACAAACCCATCCAGCATCCTGGTGTTATCAGTCTAGCTACAAACCCATCCATCATCCTGGTGTTATCTCTTTAGCTACAAACCCATCCAGCATCCTGGTGTTATCAGTCTAGCTACAAACCCATCCATCATCCTGGTGTTATCTCTCTAGCTACAAACCCATCCAGCATCCTGGTGTTATCAGTCTAGCTACAAACCCATCCATCATCCTGGTGTTATCAGTCTAGCTACAAACCCATCCATCATCCTGGTGTTATCTCTCTAGCTACAAACCCATCCAGCATCCTGGTGTTATCAGTCTAGCTACAAACCCATCCAGCATACTGGTGTTATCAGTCTAGCTACAAACCCATCCAGCATCCTGGTGTTATCAGTCTAGCTACAAACCCATCCAGCATCCTGGTGTTATCAGTCTAGCTACAAACCCATCCAGCATCCTGGTGTTATCTCTCTAGCTACAAACCCATCCAGCATCCTGGTGTTATCAGTCTAGCTACAAACCCATCCAGCATCCTGGTGTTATCAGTCTAGCTACAAACCCATCCAGCATCCTGGTGTTATCTCTCTAGCTACAAACCCATCCAGCATCCTGGTGTTATCAGTCTAACTACAAACCCATCCAGCATCCTGGTGTTATCAGTCTAGCTACAAACCCATCCAGCATACTGGTGTTATCAGTCTAGCTACAAACCCATCCAGCATCCTGGTGTTATCAGTCTAGCTACAAACCCATCCAGCATACTGGTGTTATCAGTCTAGCTACAAACCCATCCAGCATCCTGGTGTTATCAGTCTAGCTACAAACCCATCCAGCATCCTGGTGTTATCAGTCTAGCTACAAACCCATCCAGCATCCTGGTGTTATCTCTCTAGCTACAAACCCATCCAGCATCCTGGTGTTATCAGTCTAGCTACAAACCCATCCAGCATCCTGGTGTTATCAGTCTAGCTACAAACCCATCCAGCATCCTGGTGTTATCTCTCTAGCTACAAACCCATCCAGCATCCTGGTGTTATCAGTCTAACTACAAACCCATCCAGCATCCTGGTGTTATCAGTCTAGCTACAAACCCATCCAGCATACTGGTGTTATCAGTCTAGCTACAAACCCATCCAGCATCCTGGTGTTATCAGTCTAGCTACAAACCCATCCAGCATACTGGTGTTATCAGTCTAGCTACAAACCCATCCAGCATCCTGGTGTTATCAGTCTAGCTACAAACCCATCCAGCATCCTGGTGTTATCAGTCTAGCTACAAACCCATCCAGCATCCTGGTGTTATCAGTCTAGCTACAAACCCATCCAGCATCCTGGTGTTATCTCTCTAGCTACAAACCCATCCATCATCCTGGTGTTATCTCTCTAGCTACAAACCCATCCAGCATCCTGGTGTTATCTCTCTAGCTACAAACCCATCCAGCATCCTGGTGTTATCTCTCTAGCTACAAACCCATCCAGCATCCTGGTGTTATCTCTCTAGCTACAAACCCATCCAGCATCCTGGTGTTATCTCTCTAGCTTCAAACCCATCCAGCATCATGGTGTTATTTCTCTAGCTACAAACCCATCCAGCATCCTGGTGTTATCAGTCTAGCTACAAACCATCCAGCATCCTGGTGTTATCAGTCTAGCTACAAACCCATCCAGCATCCTGGTGTTATCAGTCTAGCTACAAACCCATCCAGCATCCTGGTGTTATCAGTCTAACTACAAACCCATCCAGCATCCTGGTGTTATCAGTCTAGCTACAAACCCATCCAGCATCCTGGTGTTATCTCTCTAGCTACAAACCCATCCAGCATCCTGGTGTTATCTCTTTAGCTACAAACCCATCCAGCATCCTGGTGTTATCAGTCTAGCTACAAACCCATCCAGCATCCTGGTGTTATCAGTCTAGCTACAAACCCATCCAGCATCCTGGTGTTATCTCTCTAGCTACAAACCCATCCAGCATCCTGGTGTTATCTCTCTAGCTACAAACCCATCCAGCATCCTGGTGTTATCAGTCTAGCTACAAACCCATCCAGCATCCTGGTGTTATCTCTTTAGCTACAAACCCATCCAGCATCCTGGTGTTATCAGTCTAGCTACAAACCCATCCAGCATCCTGGTGTTATCAGTCTAGCTACAAACCCATCCAGCATCCTGGTGTTATCTCTCTAGCTACAAACCCATCCAGCATCCTGGTGTTATCCCTCTAGCTACAAACCCATCCAGCATCCTGGTGTTATCTCTCTAGCTACAAACCCATCCAGCATCCTGGTGTTATCTCTCTAGCTACAAACCCATCCAGCATCCTGGTGTTATCAGTCTAGCTACAAACCCATCCAGCATCCTGGTGTTATCTCTTTAGCTACAAACCCATCCAGCATCCTGGTGTTATCTCTCTAGCTACAAACCCATCCAGCATCCTGGTGTTATCTCTCTAGCTACAAACCCATCCAGCATCCTGGTGTTATCAGTCTAGCTACAAACCCATCCAGCATCCTGGTGTTATCTCTTTAGCTACAAACCCATCCAGCATCCTGGTGTTATCAGTCTAGCTACAAACCCATCCAGCATCCTGGTGTTATCAGTCTAGCTACAAACCCATCCAGCATCCTGGTGTTATCTCTCTAGCTACAAACCCATCCAGCATCCTGGTGTTATCTCTCTAGCTACAAACCCATCCAGCATCCTGGTGTTATCTCTCTAGCTACAAACCCATCCAGCATCCTGGTGTTATCTCTTTAGCTACAAACCCATCCAGCATCCTGGTGTTATCAGTCTAGCTACAAACCCATCCAGCATCCTGGTGTTATCAGTCTAGCTACAAACCCATCCAGCATCCTGGTGTTATCTCTCTAGCTACAAACCCATCCAGCATCCTGGTGTTATCCCTCTAGCTACAAACCCATCCAGCATCCTGGTGTTATCAGTCTAGCTACAAACACATCCAGCATTCTGGTGTTATCAGTCTAGCTACAAACCCATCCAGCATCCTGGTGTTATCTCTCTAGCTGCAAACCCATCCAGCATCCTGGTGTTATCTCTCTAGCTACAAACCCATCCAGCATACTGGTGTTATCCCTCTAGCTACAAACCCATCCAGCATCCTGGTGTTATCTCTCTAGCTACAAACCCATCCAGCATCCTGGTGTTATCAGTCTAGCTACAAACCCATCCAGCATCCTGGTGTTATCCCTCTAGCTACAAACCCATCCAGCATCCTGGTGTTATCTCTCTAGCTACAAACACATCCAGCATCCTGGTGGTATCTCTCTAGCTACAAACCCATCCAGCATCCTGGTGTTATCTCTCTAGCTACAAACACATCCAGCATCCTGGTGTTATCCCTCTAGCTACAAACCCATCCAGCATCCTGGTGTTATCTCTCTAGCTACAAACACATCCAGCATCCTGGTGTTATCTCTCTAGCTACAAACCCATCCAGCATCCTGGTGTTATCCCTCTAGCTACAAACCCATCCAGCATCCTGGTGTTATCTCTCTAGCTACAAACCCATCCAGCATCCTGGTGTTATCTCTCTAGCTACAAACCCATCCAGCATCCTGGTGTTATCTCTCTAGCTACAAACCCATCCAGCATCCTGGTGTTATCTCTTTAGCTACAAACCCATCCAGCATCCTGGTGTTATCAGTCTAGCTACAAACCCATCCAGCATCCTGGTGTTATCAGTCTAGCTACAAACCCATCCAGCATCCTGGTGTTATCTCTCTAGCTACAAACCCATCCAGCATCCTGGTGTTATCCCTCTAGCTACAAACCCATCCAGCATCCTGGTGTTATCAGTCTAGCTACAAACACATCCAGCATTCTGGTGTTATCAGTCTAGCTACAAACCCATCCAGCATCCTGGTGTTATCTCTCTAGCTGCAAACCCATCCAGCATCCTGGTGTTATCTCTCTAGCTACAAACCCATCCAGCATACTGGTGTTATCCCTCTAGCTACAAACCCATCCAGCATCCTGGTGTTATCTCTCTAGCTACAAACCCATCCAGCATCCTGGTGTTATCAGTCTAGCTACAAACCCATCCAGCATCCTGGTGTTATCCCTCTAGCTACAAACCCATCCAGCATCCTGGTGTTATCTCTCTAGCTACAAACACATCCAGCATCCTGGTGGTATCTCTCTAGCTACAAACCCATCCAGCATCCTGGTGTTATCTCTCTAGCTACAAACACATCCAGCATCCTGGTGTTATCCCTCTAGCTACAAACCCATCCAGCATCCTGGTGTTATCTCTCTAGCTACAAACACATCCAGCATCCTGGTGTTATCTCTCTAGCTACAAACCCATCCAGCATCCTGGTGTTATCCCTCTAGCTACAAACCCATCCAGCATCCTGGTGTTATCAGTCTAGCTACAAACCCATCCAGCATCCTGGTGTTATCTCTTTAGCTACAAACCCATCCAGCATCCTGGTGTTATCAGTCTAGCTACAAACCCATCCAGCATCCTGGTGTTATCAGTCTAGCTACAAACCCATCCAGCATCCTGGTGTTATCTCTCTAGCTACAAACCCATCCAGCATCCTGGTGTTATCCCTCTAGCTACAAACCCATCCAGCATCCTGGTGTTATCAGTCTAGCTACAAACCATCCAGCATCCTGGTGTTATCTCTCTAGCTACAAACCCATCCAGCATCCTGGTGTTATCAGTCTAGCTACAAACCCATCCAGCATCCTGGTGTTATCTCTCTAGCTACAAACCCATCCAGCATCCTGGTGTTATCAGTCTAGCTACAAACCCATCCAGCATCCTGGTGTTATCTCTCTAGCTACAAACCCATCCAGCATCCTGGTGTTATCCCTCTAGCTACAAACCCATCCAGCATCCTGGTGTTATCAGTCTAGCTACAAACCCATCCAGCATCCTGGTGTAATCAGTCTAGCTACAAACCCATCCAGCATCCTGGTGTAATCAGTCTAGCTACAAACCCATCCAGCATCCTGGTGTTATCCCTCTAGCTACAAACCCATCCAGCATCCTGGTGTTATCTCTCTAGCTACAAACCCATCCAGCATCCTGGTGTTATCCCTCTAGCTACAAACCCATCCAGCATCCTGGTGTTATCAGTCTAGCTACAAACCCATCCAGCATCCTGGTGTTATCTCTCTAGCTACAAACCCATCCAGCATCCTGGTGTTATCAGTCTAGCTACAAACCCATCCAGCATCCTGGTGTTATCTCTCTAGCTACAAACCCATCCAGCATCCTGGTGTTATCAGTCTAGCTACAAACCCATCCAGCATCCTGGTGTTATCTCTCTAGCTACAAACCCATCCAGCATCCTGGTGTTATCAGTCTAGCTACAAACCCATCCAGCATCCTGGTGTTATCAGTCTAGCTACAAACCCATCCAGCATCCTGGTGTTATCAGTCTAGCTACAAACCCATCCAGCATCCTGGTGTTATCTCTCTAGCTACAAACCCATCCAGCATCCTGGTGTTATCTCTCTAGCTACAAACCCATCCAGCATCCTGGTGTTATCTCTCTAGCTACAAACCCACCCAGCATCCTGGTGTTATCCCTCTAGCTACAAACCCATCCAGCATCCTGGTGTTATCAGTCTAGCTACAAACCCATCCAGCATCCTGGTGTTATCTCTCTAGCTACAAACCCATCCAGCATCCTGGTGTTATCAGTCTAGCTACAAACCCATCCAGCATCCTGGTGTTATCAGTCTAGCTACAAACCCATCCAGCATCCTGGTGTTATCAGTCTAGCTACAAACCCATCCAGCATCCTGGTGTTATCTCTCTAGCTACAAACCCATCCAGCATCCTGGTGTTATCTCTCTAGCTACAAACCCATCCAGCATCCTGGTGTTATCTCTCTAGCTACAAACCCACCCAGCATCCTGGTGTTATCCCTCTAGCTACAAACCCATCCAGCATCCTGGTGTTATCAGTCTAGCTACAAACCCATCCAGCATCCTGGTGTTATCCCTCTAGCTACAAACCCATCCAGCATCCTGGTGTTATCAGTCTAGCTACAAACCCATCCAGCATCCTGGTGTTATCCCTCTAGCTACAAACCCATCCAGCATCCTGGTGTTATCAGTCTAGCTACAAACCCATCCAGCATCCTGGAGTTATCAGTCTCTGAGTTATTAGATGATTCTAGAGTTCAATCCATTGTTGAAACAAAACCTATTGTATAGAGTGCCATTTTCTTTGTGAAGCATCTATGTAGGCCTAATGAAGGGTTTATGAAGGGTTTATGAAGGGTTTATGAAGACTTCATTAAGTCTTATAGAGGCACCTGTTAGCCTTGTTGTCCTTGTCTCTCTGGGAGAGCCACTTGTGGTAGCAGGAGCTCTTGATCTTATAGCAGTAGAAGGTGATGAGGATCCCAGGTAGGAGAACCAGGAAGACAAACAGAAGACCTAACACCAAGCCCAGCTGACCTGGAGTACACAGAGAGAGTGAAAATAACATTACCCACTTTTATAGAAACCTTTATAGAAGCATCTGCTAAGTGACCAAATGACCTCTATGAAATTGATTTGGAACTGATGGAAGAATGTTTAAACTGGGCCAGAAACACCAAAGCTGTGCTAATGTTACATGCAGATGGTGTGTGAAGATTGATAGGGGGCGTCGTGAATCCCAGGAAGGAGCATGTGTGTGTTTGTGTGTGAAGGTCAACTCACTGTGGTACTGGACAGGCCCACTGTCCACACTGCCTCCCAGACCAAGCTTCTCACAGAAGGGAGGTGCCCACCCTCGGTTACAGTGACAGTTGCTATTGCTGTTGCACACCTGTGGAGAACACACACACACACACACACACACACACACACACACACACACACACACACACACACACACACACACACACACACACACACACACACACACACACACACACACACACACACACACACACACACACACACACACATTGTGTTATGGTGTTGACCTTACAGTACGTGTCTGGAGAAGTGAAAAGTGAATTTAGCATGCTACGTTTTTGTCTACTACATGAAGTGTTTGAACCTGACGGACTTTCCTTCACTGTGAAGTCATACTGAGATTCTGACTGAATGGCTGTGAATGTTGAAGTGACTGAATGGCTGTGAATGTTGAAGTGACTGAATGGCTGTGAATGTTGAAGTGACTGAATGTTGAAGTGACTGAATGGCTGTGAATGTTGAAGTGACTGACTTTTGAATATTGAAAAAACTGTACAATTTGAACGTTGATCCAAACTCGATGACATTGAACACTGAACCAAACTCGATGACATTGAACACTGAACCAAACTCGATGACATTGAACACTGAACCAAACTCGATGACATTGAACACTGAACCAAACTCGATGACATTGAACACTGAACCAAACTCGATGACATTGAACACTGAACCAAACTCGATGACATTGGGTGTTGAATGCACTTTGAATGAAAGGGTTATAGTTCTTTGTGCCAAGTTAAGCAAATCAAAGATCTTGGCGTTGCAAATCGACTCTTTCTGAACAATTACATTTTCCACTTGATTGCTATCGCCGGACATTCTGCATCATACAGTATTTCCTGCTGCTAAATGATGTAGAAAAATACTTTCCATGCCTTAATTACACCAATACAATTATCATATCGCTGATTAGAAACATGCTTGTTGACTCGTGAATGCGTCATTAAAATACATGTTAGGCATCACGAAGCCCATCCTGTATTCTCTCTCCAGCCAAATAGTGTCTTGGTCTCCAAGTGTTTTTACAAAAAAAAGTTCCCTCTGAAGTTGTTTTGTGAATATTTTTTCATGCTTCTCAAACCCAAAGAAGAAACCAAGAGCCAAGATGATAAATGCAGAGAAGTTGCAGAGCCAAGATGATAAATGCAGAGAAGCTGCAGAGCCAATATGATAAATGCAGAGAAGCTGCAGAGCCAAGATGATAAATGCAGAGGAGCTGCAGAGCCAAGATGATAAATGCAGAGAAGCTGCAGAGACAAGATGATAAATGCAGAGAAGCTGCAGAGCTAAGATGATAAATGCAGAGAAGCTGCAGAGCCAAGATGATAAATGCAGAGAAGCTGCAGAGCCAAGAAGATAAATGCAGAGAAGCTGCAGAGCCAAGATGATAAATGCAAAGAAGCTGCAGAGCCAAGATGATACTGTAGATGCAGTGAAGCTGCTTCTTCATTTGTACCCTAGCAAAGATACAGACGCTAGTCGTTTTTTTATTTTTTATTTTTTTACATCCGCGCTGCTCTCTTTAAGCCCGGGGATCAATAGGAACCAAATTATAATGCAAATGAAAAAGTCACAAAAGAGAAGAAAGAGTGGGGAAAACTATGCTTTAAATAATCCCTCCTCAGAGCCATTTCCATTCACTGGCCTTTCAGAGTGAGGGAGTAAGCAAAACAGGACAAATGAAGACTTTTAAACAGGGCAGAGAGAGGGAGAGAGAGAGAATGAATGATAGAACAAGAGAAGGAGATTAAAGAATGAGAGCATGTTCTGTTTGTCTCTAGGGCTCAGGAAGCTGTTGGTTGAGGAGATTTCAAAACATTATAGAATGCAAGCTCCTCGCTAATGGAAGCCCTCTTGCTTACTGAGAGTCAACAGTTTCCCGCTTCTAAGATGGCCGACCTGGAGGGCCTGTTTTAAGATAAGAAACGTTGGGGTGTTAAATTACTGCTGTCTGTGTCTCTGGCGACCAAAAGCGGCAAGCCACTAAACAGCTGACAGTGATATGTGTGAGTCATGACAATGAAAACAAAGTTAGGCCTAGATTCCTATAGGGACAGGTGGTTAAAGTTGTACACAATGCAAACACAATGTTTATTGTCTCATAAATAAAGATGTGATCTGCCATCTCTCCCCGTGGCTACGCAGTACTTAACTAACAAATAGTTTATGGCTTCAGGTGTTGTATCGCTACCATCCATTTCTCCTGTTTTACAAGAGCTACTGTGACAGCCATCTGCCTTCGCCCCAAGGACAATGTACGACAAAAAGATTACAGGGATGGGTAAAAGTGTGCGTGTGTGTGTGTGTGTGTGTGTGTGTGTGTGTGTGTGTGTGTGTGTGTGTGTGTGTGTAAGGCCTAGTGCTTACCCCATGGCCATGGCAGCGAGCGATGCAGCTCTCCAGCTCGGTGAAAGAGGCGTTTTGGCACCGGCGGTCCCTGCACACCTGCAGTAACACAAAGATGCTTAGATTTCATCCACACACGGAGGAACACTGCTGTAGAAGGTGTGTGAGGCAGTGTGGAAACAGGGTAATGCCGCAGTGTTTTGGCTCTGGATGGTAACTCAGTGGGTGCATGCCTGTCTACAAATGTAATATATGTACACATTTAACATTATTACGGTATACAGTATGAATCACAATTGAGTAAAGCTTACAGGTTTTGGATGAGATAGTGACATTTATTACATCACTAGTAGACACCCAATCCATACTAACATAATCAATACTAATATAATCATTACTAATATAATCAATACTAATATAATCAATACGAATATAATAATACAAGCTGAATGAATAACACAGAACACGTTTACAGTACAGTCTATGATAAATATTACAGTACAGTCTATGATAAATATTACAGTACAGTCTATGATATATATTACAGTACAGTCTATGATAAAGTTTACAGTACAGTCTATGATAAATATTACAGTACAGTCTATGATAAATATTACAGTACAGTCTATGATAAATATTACAGTACATTCTATGATAAATATTACAGTACAGTCTATGATAAATATTACAGTACAGTCTATGATAAATATTACAGTACAGTCTATGATAAATATTACAGTACAGTCTGTTAAAGGTTACAATACAGTCTATATCAAAGTTTACAGTACAGTCTATGTCAAAGTTTACAGTACAGTCTATGATAAATATTACAGTACAGTCTATGTCAAAGTTTACAGTACAGTCTATGATAAATATTACAGTACAGTCTATGATAAATATTACAGTACAGTCTATGATAAATATTATAGTACATTCTATGATAAAGTTTACAGTACATTCTATGATAAATATTACAGTACAGTCTATGATAAATATTACAGTACAGTCTATGATAAATATTACAGTACATTCTATGTCAAAGTTTACAGTACAGTCTATGTCAAAGTTTACAGTACAGTCTATGTCAAAGTTTACAGTAGTCTATGATAAATATTACAGTACAGTCTATGATAAATATTACAGTACAGTCTATGATAAATATTACAGTACAGTCTATGATAAATATTACAGTACATTCTATGTCAAAGTTTACAGTACAGTCTATGTCAAAGTTTACAGTACAGTCTATGTCAAAGTTTACAGTAGTCTATGATAAATATTACAGTACAGTCTATGACAAATATTACAGTACAGTCTGTTAAAGGTTACAGTACAGTCTATGATAAATATTACAGTACAGTCTATGTCAAAGTTTACAATACAGTCTGTTAAAGGTTACAGTACAGTCTATGATAAATATTACAGTACAGTCTATGATAAAGTTTACAGTACAGTCTATGATAAGGTTTACAGTACAGTCTATGATAAAGTTTACAGTACAGTCTATGATAAATATTACAGTACAGTCTATGATAAAGTTTACAGTACAGTCTATGATAAAGTTTACAGTACAGTCTATGATAAATATTACAATACAGTCTATGATAATGCTTACAGTCTATGGTACAGATACATGTAGATTAATATTAGACTGCAACCATGACTTGCCTTCCCCTCTCCACACTTGGTGCCGGTCATGACGAGGCCTGGGTCAGGGAGGTCCCCCTGTCCATCCTGGGTGGTATAGACGTATGTCCCCCTGCACTTCACCTCCATGCCGTCTGTACGGATGGTGGTGTCTATGGACACTGCGTTGGTGCCCTTCGGCTTCTTGGCCGCGCTGTGGCACTGGATCTTCCCGCACTTGGCATCGCTGGGGATCGACGCACAGTGCACATGATTGAATAACGGACACACACGAGAGACAGACACATAGACACAGACAGATGGACGGCGGATGGAAGGACAGACAGACAGACACACAACAATGCATCCACGGGAAACAAAGACAAGAAAAAGATTACTGTACGATTAATGGCTTGTGGATGTAAATGACTTTAAGCCTCGTAGTTTATCTAAACGTCTTAATTGGAAGAGGGCGTATCCTAAGATCTCCTTGACTGACGACTGTAACGTCTCCACGTTGCTTATGGGATTCTCTCTAATTCAGATGGGCAGTGGCGTATCATGTGGACACACGGCTGACTTTGGATGCCTTAATCTGAGGCCTAATTTGCATACAGTTGAAGTCAGAATTTTACATACACTTAGGTTGGAGTCATTAAAACTCCTTTTTCAACCACTCCACAAATTTCTTGTTAACAAACTATAGTTTTGGCAAGTCGGTTAGGACATATACTTTGTGCATAACACCGGTAATCTTTCCAACAATTGTTTACAGACCAATTATTTCACTTATAATTCACTGTATCACTATTCCAGTGGGTCAGAAGTTTACATACACTAAGTTGACTGTGCCTTTAACGGCTTGGAAAATTCAAAAAAATGATGTCATGGCTTTAGAAGCTTCTGATAGGCTAATTGACATCATTTGAGTCAATTGGAGGTGTACCTGTGGATGTATTTCAAGGTCTACCTTAAAACTCAGTGTCTCTTTGCTTGACATCATGGGAAAATCAAAAGAAATCAGCCAAGACTTCAGAAAAAAAATTGTAGACCTCCACAAGTCTGGTTCATCCTTGGGAGCAATTTCCAAATGCCTGAAGGTACCACATTCATCTGTACAAACAATAGTATGCAAGTATAAACACCATGGGACCACGTAGCCGTCATACCGCTCAGGAAGGAGACGCGTTCTGTCTCCTAGAGATGAACGTACTTTGGTGTGAAAAGTGCAAATCAATCCCAGAACAACAGCAAAAGACCTTGTGAAGATGCTGGAGAAAACAGGTAAAAATATTCTATATCCACAGTAAAACGAGTACTATATCGACATAACCTGAAAGCTCAGCAAGGAAGAAGTCACTGCTCCAAAACCGCCATAAAAAAGACAGACTACGGTTTGCAACTGCACATGGGGACAAAGATCGTACTTTTTGGAGAAATGTCCTCTGGTCTCATGAAACAAAAATAAAACTGTTTTGCCATAATGACCATCGTTATGTTTGGAGGAAAAAGGGGGACGCTTGCAAGCCGAAGAACACCTTCCCAACCGTGAAGCACGGGGGTGGCAGCATCATGTTGTGGGGGTGCTTTGCTGCAGGAGGATCTGGTGCACTTCACAAAATAGATGGCATCATGAGGATGGAACATTATGTGGATATATTGAAGCAACATCTCAAGACATCAGTCAGGAAGTTAAAGCTTGGTCGCAAATGGGTCTTCCAAATGGACAATGACCCCAAGCATACTTCCAAAGTTGTGGCAAAATGGCTTAAGGACAACAAAGTCAAGGTATTGGAGTGACCATAACAAAGCCCTGACCTGAATCCTATAGAAAATTTGGGGGCAGAACTGAAAAAGCATGTGCGAGCAAGGAGGCCTACAAACCTGAGTTACACCTCAGTTACACCAGCTCTGTCAGGAGGAATGGGCCAAAATTCACCCAACTTATTGTGTGAAGCTTGTGGAAGGCTACCCGAAATGTGTGACCCAAGTTACACAATTTAAAGGCAATGCTACCAAATACTAATTGAGTGTATGTAAACGTCTGACCCACTGGGAATGTGATGAAAGAAATAAAACGCTGAAATAAATCAATCTTTACAATTAACATTCTTTAAAATAAAGTGGTGATCCTAACTGACCTAACACAGAGAATTTTTACTCGGATTAAATGTCAGGAATTGTGGAAAAAGTGAGTTTAAATGTATTTGGCTAAGGTGTTTGTAAACTTCTGACTTCAACTGTAGCGAAAATGCTAATTTGGATCCATTCATTAGCTGTGATGCGACACCATGGAAACGGTCTCTGAGACGCACTGCTGCGATTTACAGTTCACAGAGGGGCGTGGCTTGTGTGCGTTAATGTACATGGATAAACTATCAATTTCAATGGCGGCGCTCGCGTTTTTTAAAGGACTGGTGGGCAGCTAGGAAAAACACTGGATGTCAGACTGTGAAGCAGTGTTGTTATTGGTTAAGGCCAGGAGTTGTTCACGTTCATGTGATTTGACAAGGAAAAACTCTGGGTCCTTATAAGTTATATAGCAGATCATGGATGGCCCTGGATGGCTGAAGTGGGTGCAGGGTTTTGTTCCAGACCAACACGAACACACCTGATTTAACTCCAGGATCAGGTGTGGCCCACAGAGTTATGGTTTGACCACCCCCCGGTCTATGCTATAATATCTCAACACTATAACTATGAACAGGCAATGTAGTTAGATAGTTATATGGTAGTTGAATTGGAACCACAATGCCGTGCGATGAAGGTTTCATAAGAGGACATTGTTCCCACTCACCTTTTTAAGCACTTCATGTAGTTTCCCTGTCCGTCCTTCCCACAGTTTCCAAACGCGTTCCCTGCTGCGTTGACGTCTTGAAAGCAGGCGTCGTGCGCTGGCCGGGCACCTGGGTCATAAAAATCCATAATGTCAATAAAAGTTACTATAGCAACCACTCATTCGGGAGAAAAGCCATTATGCCCCATACAGTGGTGCTTACATTCACTTTCAAGGAGCAACAGTTTGAGCTACTTGAGCCACCATGATGTATATTCCTACACAAAAGACAATGTTTGCACCTCTAAGAATGACAGACAGAATTTTTTTTTTTAAAGGATAAAATAAATTTAAAAATCCTTTTGATTTTGTTATGTACAAAAAATAATATTCTGAAAAAAGAGAACTTTTTCAAACCGCATCATTATCACATCTTATATTTGTTACTGAAATTATATTATATTATATTATATCTATATTAAAAACTTGACTACTGACAATGCACACTGTTTTGGGAATCCCTATTAACAGTGGACTAATGAACAAAATACTAAAATAAGTTATAGGTAAATAATCCTTTTATAAAGCTTTGAACTGCGATGGCTGACTAATGCTGTAATACATGTTACCCAACGTTCTATGCTAATGTAGTTTAAAGGTGTAGATCGTCATGGTGATCTGTGTTCTGTACGTGAGGAGGAAAGCCGATACATCCCTACCCACGATGCAGATGGAGAGAGAGAGAGAGAAAGGTTGAGGTCCTTATCATCTATTATGTTAATACTGTTTAAAAAGGTGGCTATCTTAATGACTAGCTGGAGTTTCTAAATGCTAAAACGTTTTGCCGGTGGAGATGTGACTGGCTTATAGTGAGGTAACTGTGGTATGTGACAAAAGCTCTCCAGATACTCTCTAAGGTCTGTGGTACTCTCTAGGTCTGTGGTACTCTCTAAGGTCTGTGGTACTCTCTAAGGTCTGTGGTACTCTCTAGGTCTGTGGTACTCTCTAGGTCTATGGTACTCTCTAAGGTATGTGGTACTCTCTAGGTATGTGGTACTCTCTAAGGTATGTGGTACTCTCTAGGTCTGTGGTACTCTAGGTCTGTGGTACTCTCTAGGTCTGTGGTACTCTCTAAGGTATGTGGTACTCTCTAGGTCTGTGGTACTCTCTAGGTCTGTGGTACTCTCTAAGGTATGTGCCACTCTCTAGGTCTGTGGTACTCTCTAGGTCTGTGGTACTCTCTAAGGTATGTGGTACTCTCTAGGTCTGTGGTACTCTCTAAGGTCTGTGGTACTCTCTAAGGTATGTGGTACTCTCTAAGGTATGTGGTACTCTCTAAGGTCTGTGGTACTCTCTAAGGTCTGTGGTACTCTCTAGGTCTGTGGTACTCTAGGTCTGTGGTACTCTCTAGGTCTGTGGTACTCTCTAGGTCTGTGGTACTCTCTAGGTCTGTGGTACTCTAGGTCTGTGGTACTCTCTAGGTCTGTGGTACTCTAGGTCTGTGGTACTCTAGGTCTGTGGTACTCTAGGTCTGTGGTACTCTTTAGGTCTGTGGTACTCTTTAGGTCTGTGGTACTCTCTAGGTCTGTGGTACTCTCTAGGTCTGTGGTACTCTAGGTCTGTGGTACTCTAGGTCTGTGGTACTCTCTAGGTCTGTGGTACTCTCTAGGTCTGTGGTACTCTCTAGGTATGTGGTACTCTCTAGGTCTGTGGTACTCTCTAGGTCTGTGGTACTTTCTAGGTCTGTGGTACTCTCTAGGTCGTGGTACTCTCTAGGTCTGTGGTACTCTCTAGGTCTGTGGTACTCTAGGTCTGTGGTACTCTCTAGGTCTGTGGTACTCTCTGAGGTCTGTGGTACTCTCTAGGTCTGTGGTACTCTAGGTCTGTGGTACTCTCTAGGTCTGTGGTACTCTCTAGGTCTGTGGTACTCTAGGCCTGTGGTACTCTCTAGGTCTGTGGTACTCTCTATGCCTGTGGTACTCTCTAGGTATGTGGTACTCTCTATGTATGTGGTACTCTCTAGGTCTGTGGTACTCTCTAAGGTCTGTGGTACTCTAGGTCTGTGGTACTCTAGGTCTGTGGTACTCTCTAGGTCTGTGGTACTCTCTAGGTCTGTGGTACTCTCTAGGTATGTGGTACTCTCTAGGTCTGTGGTACTCTCTAGGTCTGTGGTACTTTCTAGGTCTGTGGTACTCTCTAGGTCGTGGTACTCTCTAGGTCTGTGGTACTCTCTAGGTCTGTGGTACTCTAGGTCTGTGGTACTCTCTAGGTCTGTGGTACTCTCTGAGGTCTGTGGTACTCTCTAGGTCTGTGGTACTCTAGGTCTGTGGTACTCTCTAGGTCTGTGGTACTCTCTAGGTCTGTGGTACTCTAGGCCTGTGGTACTCTCTAGGTCTGTGGTACTCTCTATGCCTGTGGTACTCTCTAGGTATGTGGTACTCTCTATGTATGTGGTACTCTCTAGGTCTGTGGTACTCTCTAAGGTCTGTGGTACTCTAGTTCTGTGGTACTCTAGGTCTGTGGTACTCTCTAGGTCTGTGGTACTCTCTAGGTCTGTGGTACTCTAGTTCTGTGGTACTCTAGGTCTGTGGTACTCTCTAGGTCTGTGGTACTCTCTAAGGTCTGTGGTACTCTCTAGTTCTGTGGTACTCTCTAAGGTCTGTGGTACTCTCTAGGTCTGTGGTACTCTAGTTCTGTGGTACTCTAGGTCTGTGGTACTCTCTAGGTCTGTGGTACTCTAGTTCTGTGGTACTCTAGGTCTGTGGTACTCTAGGTCTGTGGTACTCTAGGTCTGTGGTACTCTCTAGGTCTGTGGTACTCTAGGTCTGTGGTACTCTCTAGGTCTGTGTGTGTGTGGTAATGTAGTGTGTGTGTGGTAATGCAGTGGGTGGGTGGGTGTGTGTGTGTGTGTGTTGATGCAGTGTGTGTGTGTGTGTGTGTGTGTGTGTGTGTGTGCGCGTGTGTGTGTGTGTGTGTGTGTGTGTGTGTGTGCGTGTGCGTGTGCGGTAATGCAGTGGGTGTGTAGGCTACAGGCTAAGACAGGTGCAGTACTAATATTTCACGAGCAGAAGTGCCAATTTCACGACCAAAGTAATTCATAGTGAAATTAGTAATCCGAGGACCAACCGTTAACGAGATACTACCGAGGCTTCTGATTGGATGGTACCACTGTCCAAGTGTCAATATATTCCGTAGCTCCCCCTGTAGCTCAGTTGGATGAAAGCATCTGCGAAACGTTCCTATTTTATTTCTATGCTGTAAGAGCGCCGTCTCTATTCGGGTGTTTAATGTACCAGTATGTATACATGGTCATGTAGAGGCCGTCCATCCCTACCGTAGCCCCACAGCTGCAGACACTGCTGTTCGTGGGTCAGACACATGCCGCTGTAGCAGTAGGCGTGACCATACTGGCAGGAGGATCCATCCAGCAGGTAAACGTTGGACGGGCAGTAGGGAGAGCCACCGGTGCAGTACTCAGGCAGGTCGCACGCTCCCGCAGGACCACGACACATGGTACCTGCCTGCTTCAGCTGGGGGGAGAGGAGGGCAAAACCAAGGAGAGAGGAGGGGGGGATTCAGTGTGATGTACTTGCTTTAAAAACCATTCAGTACATGATTAACTACAGAGGGATTTAAATAGATGATTCAATCACATACATAAATAGAGGTACGGGTTATGATCATCCTAGGGAGATAAAACAAGCTTTGTTCTACTTTTAAAAGACTCACAGAAGAAGTTGTTATCCTCATTTACATGAAACAAAAAAACAGGAAAGTTGAAACTTGAGACGATACATAATTATTGATCAGAGAACATATTGATCAGAGAAGAGACGTAGAGGTTATTGATCAGAGAGGAGTAGTAGAGGTTATTGATCAGAGAGGTGAAGTAGAGGTTATTGATCAGAGAGGAGAAGTAGAGGTTATTGATCAGAGATGAGAAGTAGAGGTTATTGATCAGAGATGAGAAGTAGAGGTTATTGATCAGAGAGGTGAAGTAGAGGTTATTGATAATACAGGAGAAGTAGAGGTTATTGATCAGAGAGGACAAGTAGAGGTTATTGATCAGAGAGGAGAGGTAGAGGTTATTGATCAGAGAGGAGAAGTAGAGGTTATTGATCAGAGATGAGAAGTAGAGGTTATTCATCAGAGATGAGAAGTAGAGGTTATTGATCGGAGATGAGAAGTAGAGGTTATTGATCAGAGAGGTGAAGTAGAGGTTATTGATAAGACAGGAGAAGTAGAGGTTATTGATCAGAGAGGAGAAGTAGAGGTTATTGATCAAAGAGGTGAAGTAGAGGTTATTGATCAGAGATGAGAAGTAGAGGTTATTGATCAGAGAGGAGAAGTAGAGGTTATTGATCAGAGAGGTGAAGTAGAGGTTATTGATAAGACAGGATAAGTATAGGTTATTGATAAGACAGGAGATGTAGAGGTTATTGAGCAGACAGGAGATGTAGAGGTTATTGATCAGACAGGAGAAGTAGAGGTTATTGATCAGAGAGGTTATTGATCAGAGGTTATTGATCAGACAGGAGAAGTAGAGGTTATTGATCAGACAGGAGAAGTAGAGGTTATTGAGCAGAGAGTCGTATAGGTTATTGATCAGAGATGAGAAGTAGAGGTTATTGATAAGACAGGATAAGTAGAGGTTATTGATCAGAGAGGAGAAGTAGAGGTTATTGATCAGACAGGAGAAGTAGAGGTATTGATCAGAGAGGAGAAGTAGAGGTTATTGATCAGACAGGAGAAGTAGAGGTTATTGATCAGACAGGAGAAGTAGAGGTTATTGATCAGAGATGAGAAGTAGAGGTTATTGATCAGAGAGGAGAAGTAGAGGTTATTGATCAGACAGGAGAAGTAGAGGTTATTGATCAGACAGGAGAAGTAGAGGTTATTGATCAGAGAGGAGAAGTAGAGGTTATTGATCAGACAGGAGAAGTAGAGGTTATTGATCAGAGAGGTGAAGTATAGGTTATTGATCAGACAGGAGATGTAGAGGTTATTGATCAGAGATGAGAAGTAGAGGTTATTGATCAGACAGGAGATGTAGAGGTTATTGATCAGAGAGGTGAAGTAGAGGTTATTGATAAGACAGGAGAAGTAGAGGTTATTGATCAGAGATGAGAAGTAGAGGTTATTGATCAGAGATGAGAAGTAGAGGTTATTGATCAGAGAGGTGAAGTAGAGGTTATTGATAAGACAGGAGAAGTAGAGGTTATTGATCAGAGAGGAGAAGTAGAGGTTATTGATCAAAGAGGTGAAGTAGAGGTTATTGATCAGAGATGAGAAGTAGAGGTTATTGATCAGAGAGGAGAAGTAGAGGTTATTGATCAGAGAGGTGAAGTAGAGGTTATTGATAAGACAGGATAAGTATAGGTTATTGATAAGACAGGAGATGTAGAGGTTATTGAGCAGACAGGAGATGTAGAGGTTATTGATCAGACAGGAGAAGTAGAGGTTATTGATCAGAGAGGTTATTGATCAGAGGTTATTGATCAGACAGGAGAAGTAGAGGTTATTGAGCAGACAGGAGATGTAGAGGTTATTGATCAGACAGGATAAGTAGAGGTTATTGATCAGACAGGAGAAGTAGAGGTTATTGAGCAGAGAGTCGTATAGGTTATTGATCAGAGATGAGAAGTAGAGGTTATTGATAAGACAGGATAAGTAGAGGTTATTGATCAGACAGGAGAAGTAGAGGTTATTGATCAGACAGGAGAAGTAGAGGTTATTGATCAGAGAGGAGAAGTAGAGGTTATTGATCAGACAGGAGAAGTAGAGGTTATTGATCAGACAGGAGAAGTAGAGGTTATTGATCAGAGATGAGAAGTAGAGGTTATTGATCAGAGAGGAGAAGTAGAGGTTATTGATCAGACAGGAGAAGTAGAGGTTATTGATCAGACAGGAGAAGTAGAGGTTATTGATCAGAGAGGAGAAGTAGAGGTTATTGATCAGACAGGAGAAGTAGAGGTTATTGATCAGAGAGGTGAAGTATAGGTTATTGATCAGACAGGAGATGTAGAGGTTATTGATCAGAGATGAGAAGTAGAGGTTATTGAGCAGAGAGTCGTAGAGGTTATTGATCAGAGAGGAGAAGTAGAGGTTATTGATCAGACAGGAGAAGTAGAGGTTATTGATCAGAGAGGTTATTGATCAGAGGTTATTGATCAGACAGGAGATGTAGAGGTTATTGATTAGACAGGAGATGTAGAGGTTATTGAGCAGACAGGATAAGTAGAGGTTATTGATCAGACAGGAGAAGTAGAGGTTATTGAGCAGACAGGATAAGTAGAGGTTATTGATCAGAGAGGTTATTGATCAGAGATGATATTGATCAGACAGGATAAGTAGAGGTTATTGATCAGAGAGGTTATTGATCAGACAGGAGAAGTAGAGGTTATTGATCAGAGATGATATTGATCAGACAGGAGAAGTAGAGGTTATTGATCAGATAGGTTATTGATCAGACAGGAGATGTAGAGGTTATTGATCAGACAGGAGAAGTAGAGGTTATTGATCAGACAAGAGAAGTAGAGGTTATTGATCAGACAGGAGACGTATAGGTTATTGATCAGATAGGAGAAGTAGAGGATATTGATCAGATAGGAGAAGTAGAGGATATTGATCAGAGAGGAGAAGTGAATGATATTGATCAGATAGGAGAAGTAGAGGATATTTTAAGTGCTTTAAGTGAGATGACATCCGCCCATGTGTGTGTGAGATTGCGTGTGTGTGTGTGTTTCATACCTTACAGCCCTTGTGTGCGTGTGTGTTTCGTACCTTACAGCCCTCGTGTGTGTGTGTGTTTCATACCTTACAGCCCTTGTGTGCGTGTGTGTTTCATACCTTACAGCCGTCGTGTGTGTGTGTTTCGTACCTTACAGCCCTCGTGTGTGTGTGTGTGTTTCATACCTTACAGCCGTCGTGTGTGTGTGTTTCATACCTTACAGCCCTCGTGTGTGTGTGTGTTTCGTACCTTACAGCCCTCGTGTGTGTGTGTGTGTGTTTCATACCTTACAGCCCTTGTGTGCGTGTGTGTTTCGTACCTTACAGCCCTCGTGTGTGTGTGTGTTTCGTACCTTACAGCCCTTGTGTGCGTGTGTGTTTCATACCTTACAGCCCTTGTGTGTGTGTGTGTTTCGTACCTTACAGCCCTTGTGTGTGTGTGTGTTTCGTACCTTACAGCCCTTGTGTGTGTGTGTGTTTCATACCTTACAGCCCTTGTGTGTGTGTGTGTTTCGTACCTTACAGCCCTTGTGTGTGTGTGTGTGTTTCATACCTTACAGCCCTTGTGTGTGTGTGTGTGTTTCGTACCTTACAGCCCTCGTGTGTGTGTGTGTTTCATACCTTACAGCCCTCGTGTGTCTGTGTTTCATACCTTACAGCCCTTGTGTGTGTGTGTGTTTCATACCTTACAGCCCTTGTGTGTGTGTGTGCTTCATACCTTACAGCCCTCGTGTGTGTGTGTGTGTTTCATACCTTACAGCCGTCGCAACACACCCCGTGGGCACACTGAGCCTCTGCCTTCAGACTGCAGTTGTTGGCGTTGCAGCAGTCATTACTGCACTCCTATAGACACACACACACACACACACACACACACACACACACACACACACACACACACACACACACACACACACACACACACACACACACACACACACACACACACACACACACACACACACACGTTTAGCCAAATCAATGAGGCACGACCCTGTGCCCACACACACACATTCGGTTCACATCCCAACTCCTCTGCTCTTTGACTCTGTCTCCAGTTGTGGCGTGGGGTGACAGCACTGATCGACATGTCAAAGTTTTGAGATGGAGGAAGTGGAAAGAGACAACCCGACCGCACAGAACGCTGTCATACAGAGATGAAAATGACATCTCTTCCCCGTTGCCATGGCGTTCTCACCGCCGTCGAGCCACAGATATTCTAAACTCGACGTGGGAGTTGAAGGATGAGAAACGGCAATTATACCGCAGGGAGAGAATGGAGAGAGAGAGACTACACAGAGGAAAAGAAACACTACATCAACCTCCCAGACAGACCCCCTGTGGTGTTTAGAGTAAATCAGTGTTCCAGTTATAAGGCGTCAAGGTGACTTCCAGTACTAGACAGTTTTCATAGCGTACTTTCCATAGCAAAATAAAAAAAGTTCCTTGGAAGAGCTGAGAAATGGGAAGTTGGGATATGATTGTCTGGAAATAAACCAGTTGTTTTTGCCAAGCATACCTTTGTCTGCGTGTGTGGTAATGTGTAATAATGTCAATTCTTCTGAAGCGACAGGATAGTAAAAGACACCGTGAAGCGAGCATTCTGTTTCTGTGTCAAAACAGGTGGCTTCTTGTCAGACG